>NW_015505281.1:1021666-1045258 GCF_001515645.1 Sinocyclocheilus grahami | reverse complement strand
TATTGTCCTCATTTGTAAGTCGCTTTGGATAAAAGCGCCTGCTAAATAACAAAATTTAAATATAGGTTACTGTAAATGTAAATAACAAAACTAAATTGAAATTTTAAAACAAGCCCCAAATCAAATAATTAACACAAATAAAAAAAAATCTCTTCATTTAAACAAAATAAGGCTTTGTCTGTGCTCTTTCCTTTTAAAATGAGAGGCAACCACTGCATTTTAATCATGATCCAAACAAAGATCATGCATGCAACATGAGCAGTTTTTAATCTAAATTAGGTTGTATAGTTTCAAAATTTGAAGCAAAAACAGAATGATTTGACTTCAGTTTTGTGAAACTATACATAACAAATATCTGCATGAATGCTGAGCTGAATGAGACGCAGATTGACCCTCTGCCAGCAGGTGGCGCTTAAAGCGTTTCATTGGTTTCTGCTGTAAACAAAGCAGTGCTGCACTTATGAACTTTAATATGCATTATACAGAGGCAAGATGAAAAGAAAAAATACCATCAAAATTTTTCTAAAGACAGTAAGTTCCCCTCAGACATGCATTCATATAAACTCCTACCCCTAATTGAATCGCAATTTGTTTAGCATCTCAACCGATTTGAATCGTCACATATTTAAATCGATTTTCAACCGGCTCGCAGTTAATCGTTACATCCCTAACCAAAATATAGGCTACTACTACTACTACTACTACTACTAATAATAATAATATATATGGCACGTCGCCTCGCCCGGCAGTGTCATAAACATGATATAATTTCAGTTCTGTTGCTTTATATGAAAATAAATGATGAACAAGACACTCAAAGTACTTGCTATTTAATTATATATATATATATATATATATAATATATACAGGGCTTGACATTAAGCCTTGACATGTGTTCATCAGTCATTCACTTAAGAAAGTTACTTGTCCAGGGCAAAAAAAAAAAGCCTTTTTTTTTTTTTTTTGGTGTAAATGTAATCCATTATGAAGCAATAGTCTCATCACTGCTCTATGAGGTCTTACTTTAACCAGCATATTTGTGATATTCGGCTTAAATTGATTTGACACTTTTTAACTTTATGAAGGGCAAAAGTTTCCTAACCTTACTAAATGTACGTGTCATCATTTACGTCAAATTCTTAAATTTTATCAATACATTCATTTAGAATAATTAGATGATGTATGGTTGTTACCATACAAATGAAATCAGTATCAACAAACTCCATCTTTCCACTGCAGAGGAAACACAGAAGCTGCATCGAAAATGTAATTTAGATGTATTTACTCAGATTGTTTAATGAAGATAAGAGGTTCCATAAATGCATATACACTAGGCATGGGCCAGTATGAGATTTTGATGGTATGATAACCTTAAGCAAAAATATCACGGTTTCACGGTATTGTCGTTACAGCTCTCAAATGTGTTATTTTTGAATGACTGGGTAAAAAAATAAAATACCAAATTTTCCGCTGAACACAATATATCTTGTTTTTGAGCAACATACAGAATATTAGGAACAGTAGAATTTGTTTATTTTTTCTTTGATTTGTTTCCTAAAAAGAAGAAAAATAAAGACTGACATCTTTATTTAACCTAAATCCGTAATTACAGTTATTTAATTTTAGTTATATAATTCATATACATATCATTTAATATGTATATGAATTATATATTTATCGTTTAGTTATATACTTTCATATACATAATTTGATTTAATAATAACCCAATTTGAAACAAAAACAATGTTCTGTTCTGACTAGCTTTGTGAAATTATTCAACATGCCTGAACGAAGCAAACAGCAAAAGCTCTGAATGAGACGCATATTCACTCTCTGACAGCAGGAGGCGCTTCTCAAACACCAGATATAGTGTTTCCTTGGTTACCGCCGTAAACAAAGTAGCACTGTGCTGAAACACTGCTTTAATAAGAACTATACAGAGACGAGATTAAAAGAAAATGCCACGTAAACTTTTCTGAAGACAATCCGTTCCCCTCAGAGACACATTCATATAAACCCCCAAATCAATATTGAGGATTGTGACGAGTGGGGGCGGGGCCGAGAGCTGTGGGAACAGAGCGAGACCAGTGGAGTAATTGATAATGAGTGACACCTGCACCACTCACTGGTCTCGAGTCTCACGGAGGAGCTCCGGAAGGATAAAAGGTGACGACAGTAAAAGAGGAGAGAGGACCAGGCCTGGACTTTATTTTGTGTTTTGGTTTTGTTTGTGCGCGACAGTCATCTGCGAGGGGCTGTTATAAGTTTAATGTTTTACTTTTTTAACATATAAACCTGAAATGTTGGAAAAATGCAATGATACTTTTAAATATGAAACCAAACCACCAGTAGGTGGCAGCGAGTCACTGTCTTAATGTGTGAGTCACTGATTCAACCAATTAGTTCATTAATTCATTTAATCATACATTCATTAAATAAAGTCTTACGAATGGCTCACTGAATCATTGACTCACCAGATTCGTTCAAAAATGCTGAATCATTCAGTAACGAAACACTGCTGTGTGTTACTCTGAGATGCACGACTGTTCTGTTGTAGCTTTGCTTAGAACTATTTTCGTTAGCCAAAACGGTCAATGATGTGTCTAAAATGTAAGTCAGTTAATATTAACTAGGGATGTTCCGATCGATCGGCTGGAGATTGGTATTGGCTGAATTTTTTTTAAAGCTTCACACGTTTCTGAAGCGGCTCTCTGTGCTGCTTGGCTAAAAATAGTATTTTGTGTGTTGTCACAGCGTGGAGGACGGAACAAAACCTTGTCGGAGCTGTAAGGGATAATGGTAACATAATACGCTGATCGTGGGCTGCTTTCAAATTAACGTTTATTTATAAAACAAAATATATTCTTTGGCCATATTAGCCTACTCAATAGCATTAACACAGGCTTTACTCCTTTCAAACTTTTATCTGGAATGTCATCGTTTCTGTCACTGCAAGCTGGTCATCAAAAATTACACCCAAGATTTCTGACCGAAGATGATGGGGTAATTGTAGAAGAACCTAGCTGGATGGTGAAATCATGCTGTAGAGTTGAAGTGGCAGGGAAAACAAGAAGCTCAGTCTTTGCCAGGTTGAGCTAGGCATGGACTGGTATGATAACCTTAAGCAAATATATCATGGTTTCATGGCATCACGGTATTGTCGTTACAGCTCTAAAATGTGTTATTTTTAAATTACTGGGTAAAAAACAATATATTTTGTTTTTGAGCAGCATACAGAATATTAGGAACAGTAGAATTTGTTTATTTTTTCTTTGATTTGTTTCCTAAAAAGAAGAAAAATAAAGACTGACATCTTTATTTAACCTAAATCCGTAATTACAGTTATTTAATTTTAGTTATATAATTCATATACATATCATTTAATATGTATATGAATTATATATTTATCGTTTAGTTATATACTTTCATATACATAATTTGATTTAATAATAACCCAATTTGAAACAAAAACAATGTTCTGTTCTGACTAGCTTTGTGAAATTATTCAACATGCCTGAACGAAGCAAACAGCAAAAGCTCTGAATGAGACGCATATTCACTCTCTGACAGCAGGAGGCGCTTCTCAAACACCAGATATAGTGTTTCCTTGGTTACCGCCGTAAACAAAGTAGCACTGTGCTGAAACACTGCTTTAATAAGAACTATACAGAGACGAGATTAAAAGAAAATGCCACGTAAACTTTTCTGAAGACAATCCGTTCCCCTCAGAGACACATTCATATAAACCCCCAAATCAATATTGAGGATTGTGACGAGTGGGGGCGGGGCCGAGAGCTGTGGGAACAGAGCGAGACCAGTGGAGTAATTGATAATGAGTGACACCTGCACCACTCACTGGTCTCGAGTCTCACGGAGGAGCTCCGGAAGGATAAAAGGTGACGACAGTAAAAGAGGAGAGAGGACCAGGCCTGGACTTTATTTTGTGTTTTGGTTTTGTTTGTGCGCGACAGTCATCTGCGAGGGGCTGTTATAAGTTTAATGTTTTACTTTTTTAACATATAAACCTGAAATGTTGGAAAAATGCAATGATACTTTTAAATATGAAACCAAACCACCAGTAGGTGGCAGCGAGTCACTGTCTTAATGTGTGAGTCACTGATTCAACCAATTAGTTCATTTAATCATTTAATCATACATTCATTAAATAAAGTCTTACGAATGGCTCACTGAATCATTGACTCACCAGATTCGTTCTGAATCATTCAATCATTCAGTAACGAAACACTGCTGTGTGTTACTCTGAGATGCACGACTGTTCTGTTGTAGCTTTGCTTAGAACTATTTTCGTTAGCCAAAACGGTCAATGATGTGTCTAAAATGTAAGTCAGTTAATATTAACTAGGGATGTTCCGATCGATCGGCTGGAGATTGGTATTGGCTGAATTTTTTTTAAAGCTTCACACGTTTCTGAAGCGGCTCTCTGTGCTGCTTGGCTAAAAATAGTATTTTGTGTGTTGTCACAGCGTGGAGGACGGAACAAAACCTTGTCGGAGCTGTAAGGGATAATGGTAACATAATACGCTGATCGTGGGCTGCTTTCAAATTAACGTTTATTTATAAAACAAAATATATTCTTTGGCCATATTAGCCTACTCAATAGCATTAACACAGGCTTTACTCCTTTCAAACTTTTATCTGGAATGTCATCGTTTCTGTCACTGCAACTTCCCGATCAGGCAAACGAACACACACACACACACACACACACACACACACACACAAAGTCGTCTGCCTCATGAAAAAAAAATAGTTAATATTTGCATCAATTATGATTTATTTTACCCACCCGCAAATAATCAGAATGCATTTTTTATTACCCGACCCGCGAATTATCAGCAGCGCCCGTGGATATAGGAAAAGCAAAATATGTTTGCGGCGTAAATCAGACGGACTTACTGGCAATGCAAATTCATTCTCTGCCAGCAGGAGGTGCTTTAAAGTGGGAGAAACAGAGGTTTCCCCAGTAATGGCTGTACACAAAGCAGTGCTGAGCTCACAAACGCTGCTTTATCAGGCATATAACATGAAATGAAAATGACATCGAAATTTTTCTAAAGATAGACTTCCTTCAGAAATACAGTGATATAAAAACGGCACCTCGTTTTGATTTTTAAACGTGCAGTACGTGCTCATGTTTATTCAATGAAGCCTTTTGGAAAATCGGTTAGTTTTGATATTGTGGCGAGCGCCACAAATAAATAAATGTATGGGAAACACATCCCACAGCACAGCCACCTGAGCCCAACTTCAGTCTACTCATCACCTTAACTTTAACTGTGTTTGTAGCCGGCACCATAGCCAGACTGATAAACAAACACAGACCAGAAGTTAACTTCGGGCCAGGCGTCTGCGCCCGATGAAACCGTCAATATAAAGCTTGAAGCATCAGAATCTGCATCGGTATCGGCCGATCACCATGACAAGAAATCGGTACTTCGTATCGGCTGCAAAAACCCTGATCGGAGCATCCCTAATATTAACTACTTGTTTATTGAACTACTGTTGTATAAAATCAATGTCACATTTGCAATCATGCTGGTGCTTGGTTGTGTGATGTTGCTTACCTATATCATGTTATATACAATATCTTTTTTTCTACCGCGGTATGTTTGTTCGTGTTTGTTTCTTTGTGTGTGCTATTGCGCCTATTAGTTAAGATTTTTCCGTGAGTCAGACAGGCTGCACGAGCCTCAACTGACACAACCTTGATCCTTGTCAATATATTATCCATTATCAATCACTGTTTACACTGAAAGTAATAAAATCAGAATCATTCTCACCAAAGTTTCGGTGCTGCCCTAGTTATTGTTTGTTATTGATGTTTTAATCAGGTTACTTGTCCAATCGGACAAGTAAAATTCTCTTTCACTTGCCCCTTCACAAAATCCAATTGTCCCAGACAAGCAGACAAGCTTTAATGTCGAGCCCTGATACATATATACTAAAATAACTCTGGGTATTAGTGTTTAGGTACATGGCAGCAGCGTTATCTAATAAGGGTGCTCCGATTGATCGGCTACCGATCACTATCAGCTGATAATCGCTTGGGGATGTTTGATCGGCGGTCTCTAAAAAGTGCAGAGATCGTTACACACCGAGTCTATTTTTGCTGTGCTGCAAGCGCTGAAATAAAGTAACAGCGCATTGTTTGCGGTAAATATGAACATGGATTTATACGAAAATGTAGTAATTACACCATAAATGCATATAATTAAAGTCTACTTTGTTTCACAGTCAACATAGACTATGGCTTTTTGGCTAGGTTTAAAGGAAAAGAGCACTTTTAGATAAACAAGGCAATAATAGATGGCATTCGTGGAGGTAGGAAAACAAAGTTCTTTATGTACTGCAGGATTGCTTGTAATAAAAAATTTAATTCAAAAGAAAAGGCAGTAGAGCTGACTATTTCTGTCAATGGTAAGTTTTCATTTAGAATGTTTGTGATAATGTAAGAAAAGAGTTTAAACATTTTGCCACTTGCTTGTAGTGTTGTGTTCGATACATCGATTCGACGATGTATCGTCACAGAGATTTGACGATACGAGTATCGATACAGCGGTCTCTGTATCGATATCGCGGCACGTGCGTTGCAGTGGACCACGCTTAATTTGAATACAAGAACACAGTTTAAAATGGAGTAGAAAAGTGTGAGGTTTCTAAAAAATAATGAATAGAGCAAAATATATAGGCTACAACAAGGTTTCATCTGGCCGCAGAGGAACACAACTGGCTTGCCTGATATAAAGAGACTTAATCCCCGAAACAGAGCTTCCCACTTGAGCAATACGGAAATATTTGCTAAATGTGTTACTTATTTTTGTCAACCTGGCAACCATGTGCACGCGCTCTCTGTCCACTGTGGATAAATGCCCTTGCTTTCTGGAAAACACCGGTTAGCTTGCAGTTTAGCGATCTCCACTTCAATATTCTATTCTCAGAAAAGTGTGATTTATCAAGTGTTCATTTATGAGAGAGAGAGAGAGGCACAGAGCTTCCCACTTGAGCAATACGGAAATATTTGCTAAATGTGTTACTTATTTTTGTCAACCTGGCAACCATGTGCACGCGCTCTCTGTCCACTGTGGATAAATGCCCTTGCTTTCTGGAAAACACCGGTTAGCTTGCAGTTTAGCGATCTCCACTTCAATATTCTATTCTCAGAAAAGTGTGATTTATCAAGTGTTCATTTATGAGAGAGAGAGAGAGGCTGTGTATGTATGAATTACCTCCATTTTGCCGCGTTTCTCTATTAACAGCGAAGTTGTGGCGTTAATTGCTTTAGAAACGATGATGTTACCAGCTCCTTGTTGAGAAAGATAATGTAGCTCTTCAGTGATTAAGCTATTTCATTGATAAAATTGTGGGGCAGCGCTAAAAAGTTTGTCTAAACCTGTTTTTATACAGTCTATGGTGTAAACGCGAAAAAGAATGTCTGTGCGCGCGCACAGCGTGAGTGACTAAACGTGTGTGCGTGAGGTACAGTGAAGACAGTGCATTAGTTTAGAACTCTTCTAATTTAAATTTAATTTTTTTTTATTATGTGTTGATAACCTACCAGCAATGTTAAGATGATTTTAATATATTAGAATGAGTACATTACAATATAAATTTATTAGAACGAGTACATTATTATTTATGGGCTTAAAAACAAGATGCAAACAATCAGAAAATTGTACCTGGTGGGGAGTGCACAATGTAAACATGAAACATATGCCATTACCTATGTTGTACTGTGGTACAGTTATGGAGGCCCTTCATAATGCAGAGGTCAAGTGCCTGTTCTGCCAATAGTTAGCAATGGCCCTATGGTATGCAGTGTTTAATAAACAGCTGTTTTTCTAAATTCTGCTGAGGTGAAATTCAGTGCAGTCCTATATTGTGGCCTCTATATCGTGATATGTATCGTATCGTGACTTTGCTGGTGATACACAGCTCTACTTGCTTGAGCAACTTCATATATCAATCTAGATGTAAATGCAAAAGTAAAAAGCATTGAATAATGTGTTTCTTATATTTATTATACGTTTAAACAGTCTATGAAAGTTTAAGATTTAATAAGGTTGTATTATCTACTGCACTGTGTAAAAAAAGAATCACAATGCTGAAAAAGCATTTTAAGTAGCAATATTTGGATTTGAAATCAAAATAATGGATAAATGTGTTTGTTGTAAACAGCCACGTATCGGTTGCAGACTCCTGTGTGAAAGCACAGTGAGCACCTGCTGCTTCTGCACTGGTTATGTACCACACATGGACTGCATGTGCACTGCAAATGGAGTATGTGTGAACCTGGTGTAAAAGGCTGTCTCACATACAGCTCACAAAATCAGGCTTGTGCTGTGTGTAAGCTATTGTGCAACAATTGCATGATTGTCAAAACAAAAATGCAGTGCATGATCAAACATTTAGGTGCGATAAATATATCTTTTTGAAAAATGTCTAAAAAATGCCCTCTCACAAGAGTCACCTAAGAGGGGAATTCATTTTCAAAAATGAAATTCGGGCCCTGAATAAATGTCTAAAATTCCTGATTGGAGTCTTACTAAATAATTCTACATGATAAAAAGAAGTCTTTAAAAAGATCGGTATCGGTGATCGTATCGGCAGATACTGCTTTCTGTGATCGGTGATCGGCCTCAAAAATCCTGATTGGAGCACCCCTATTATCTAATTAGCCTAAATCTGAGTTGATGTAGGCTCCATGAAGACCACTTGTTAGTAAACATCTCCAACTGTTGGTAACATCCTTTCATTAAAAACCCAATGCGTAATGTTGATCTGGCTAAAGGAGATTTTAATGTTCTCGTTGTGGAGGTCTCACTCTCAGGCTCAGCGGGAGATTAATTAAATATGAGGAGCGTTTAATGAGGAGGTGAGACAGCGGAGTCCCTGCTCCTAGAGAGTCCAGCGTTCAGCTCTCCTCCTCAGAGACGCCAACAGATTTCTCGCCTGTCTGCCGTTATCACCCCTCCAGCCCTGGAAACTGCTGATTCTGGTCTCTGACTCAGACACTTCTCGTACTGTATGCTCGGACTGCATGTCATCAGTAATTAGTGATGCGTGAAACGAGTTGTCAGCCGGATGCCATCAAACAATCCCAAGAAACAGCGAGCGAGAAAGAGGGAATTAGAGCAGTAAGATGGAGAGAAATGGAGGATGAAGGTGCAGGAAAATAAGAAGCAGTGATAGATGATCAGTCATGCACCTCATACAGTAGGGAGTTTATTATGCTGCTTTAGTACTTCCGTGCGCTAGTTTGAATATGTGCGCTAGAGACAATTTATTTCCTGCTGCGTGCAAATAAGCCAGCGCTTTTTCATTTGTAGGAGGAAATATCAAGAGCAAAGATGGCAGAAATCCACTTAGCTAAGATAATACATTGACCAGAGCAGAATGACGGTAAGGCTTTGTCATGCAGTTTACAGCACAATAGCCGGGTAGGACATATTTACATGTGAAAGTGATGGAGACATGTGGAGTACTGTGTGAATACATAAAAAGAATTTGCTCCAATTAAACAGAAAAGTCTTTCATGTAAAAAATTTACTGGATTATCCAATGTAGCCGTTACTCCATGTTTATGTAATATATAAAGCATTTTCTGCTAAAATAACTGGATGTAAACTAGTGGTCGACCGAAATATTACCAAGGCTGATATATAGGCCGATATTTGGCATTTTTCAAATATCGGCATCGGCCGATAAGTTTTTCTGTTTGGCCGATGCATTCGAGGTGGGACTTTTATTTTGACGGCACTGAGAACGGTAGCGCCTGTGTGTATCTGGCGTATTTGCATTTGTAGTTCTGAATCGAATCCTCTTTTAAATGGGCAATATTGTGCATGTATCTGCACTTCGAATTCCACCAGAGATAATAGACCTTCTAAGTACCTTTGGGACAATCAATTCAACATTCGAATACTATTTTGGACAGATTGTTGGTGAATTTGGACGCACCAGAAATTCTCAGCATTCTAGAAGCTGCAGTGAGAGCATTAGTTTTGATCGCACAAGAGCCCTTGGTCTGATATAAGCAGGATGTCTGTGCAGCTTAACCGCACGGCAGGGACCGCCAGAGATCAGTCGCTCTCTCTCTGTTCTGGTTCTATCTGTACTGGGGGATTCGAGAAGATTTCTGCTCTCATGAAAATCCCAGTGATTTTCGGACTGGATGTGCAGTGAGACTGGTGAGGTTCTGGGGTGACAGAGAAATGCTGGGTCAACTGGATATAGTCTGATTACAGGCTGACATTTCAGAGTTCATGTGCAGCATGCGGAGTATATGGAAATTAGTCTTGCTGTGCAGAAAACAGCAAATGGGACATTGTTGTTTATTTTACCACTTGGGGTAAGACAAAAAAAAGCAAAAAGAGGACAGAATTTATATAACAGAAGGGCTATATACAACCATATGGCAATATACAACCGTGCTATTACAGTATTGCATCAATTCTGTGGATTTATTTATTTATTTATCTACATTAAGTTAAAATATAATGTTCAAACTTTAACAGATAATTTAAATCAAAGGGAGATTTTCAAACTTAAAAGAGAATCTTCATAATTTAACACAATTTAAGTTTTAAAATATCACTCTGGTCTAAAGTGTCAGCTATAGAGTTTTGTTTTAAATTTGAAAAATATTCTTTTGACTTAAAGTGTCAGTTAAAGTTTGAACATTCTGATTTTAAGTCTTAAAACTTAAAACAGAATGGTTAAACTCTAAGGGCCCTATCATGCCTCCGGTGCAATGCGGCGCCAGGCGCGACGCAAGTATTTTTTGCTAGTTTCAGCGAAGACGCAGTTTTCATTTTCACGTCCTGCGCCACGTTGTTTCAATAGCAAATGCATTTGTGCCCATTTGTGCACCCATGGGCGTGCTGGTCTGAAAACGAGGTGTGTTCAGGCGCATTGCTGGCGCGTTGCTATTTTGAGGCAACTGAAATAGACTGCGCCATTGACCAACAAAAACCTGGTCTAAAGTCAATGGCGCAGTAGTTTTTTTGTTATTTAAAGAGCGCGTTAGTATAGGTGGGTCCACAGCGCGCGTACACTCTTATTACATACGCAGGGACGCACAGCAGCACACAAACATGCCAAATATAAAAAATTAAAGGATTGCAATGTAAAAGATTATTATTGTGTAAGCTACATAAATATAAAAATGCCTACATGTCATAATGGATAGTCATTGCATGGATCAGAATTAGGCTACCTATTTGCTCGCGCACGAGCAGCTCCGTTTCATCTCTGGATCTGTCTTTCTGTCTTTGCGCTTGCAAATTCCGCCGTGTAAATAGCAAATCCCCCATGGCATGAGCGCAACTGGTTCTTAAAGGGCATGAGAGATGAGACTCTGATTGGTTTATTGTGCGTTATGCCCAAAACACACCCATTACTCATTAAGAGAATAGGGACAACCCTTTTAGACCATGCACCGGGTGCGCAGAGCGGTTTTCCCATCGTTAAACTAGCAAAAGGGGATTTGGACATGCCCTAACAGGGCTCCAGACTAACATTTGAGAGCAGTGGCACCAGCGTCACTAAGTTCTACAAATGGGGGCACCAGTAGCAGATTTGGTAGCACTGGGGGTGGTGTGCAGGAGTATTAAAGTATAGATAATTTAATCATAAAATTACTATTGTTTTGCTTTAATAAGTGTAAGTAGTAGTAAGCAGTTACTAATAATGTTACATATTAATTTCTTGTTTATTTTTCTTTAGTTTATTGTTTATACAGATTTGACAGTAAAGCACTAAGCTTGAGTAAAAAATTTATTTTTATTAAAAACAGTAACAGGTGCAAAATCTAATATTTATATAGAAAATGTATATATTCCACTCTTATTAAATGTACCATTATTATTCTAGTATATGGAACTGACCAACTTCAGTGATTATTTGTGATTTAGTAGCAAATTGAAGAAAAGTTTGTTTTTCAAGGCACTTTGTGACTTTTCTTACTTCATACACAAAATTTTTACAATTCTGACAAAATCTAATTTCTTGATTATTTTATAATAGTGATTTTATTTCAAAATATAGAGAAAAAGTAGAAATGAATGACTAATAAGCCAATAGGTGCTCCTCTGCTGCAGTCTACTGGTTATAATTGTGATTTGATGTATTTTTTTAAATGTTACAAAAGTGTTTGTTTACCACAAAGTATATTTTGGTCATCCCATTAAAAATAACATTCAAACTTGATCATTTTAGAGCTTTAAAGTGCTGGAAATATGCGTTGTGTGAAATGCTTGAATGTCATTGAAAAGTGCTTGAATTTCTCTCTCAAAAGGTTGTACAAACCCTGAAATGAATGATGTTCTACCACAACAGTATGGTTACAGTTAGCGTTACCGCTTCTGGTTTCCTTACGTATGTCAGCGCTGTTTATAACAGAGAATTCTGTGCAGCATTTGAATGATTCTATCTAGATCTCGCAGCAACCTTATCGTTGTGCGGCGAATTCAAAAGCTTCTCACTGGATCTCGCAGCACTGTTGCATCTGTGCAGTAACAGTGTCGCGAAATCAACTTTGGCTCCCGAGTAAAGCTGTTCTGAGCTCGGACAAGTTTGTTTGCGTCACGGTCCGAGTTGATAAACAGTCCGCGCTGCGCAGCTGAAACGTAGCGCGGTTTCGCTTTCGTTTCATTTGCAGTTTGATGTTTCTCAAATGTAACAGAAATGGCAGTGCATGAGTTGAACAACCAGTGCAACCGCTCACAAAAATTAGTCGCACCGGCAGAAAACCATTTTGCAACCATTTGGTCGCAGTCTGGAGCCCTTCCTAAGTGCACCTGCGCCGTGCGCTTTAGACCATGTGCTTAGATCATTAAAATAGGGCCCTAACTGACAATTTAAGTCGAAAAGATATTTAAAAAATGTAAATACAATGTTCAAACTTAAAGCAACAATTTGGCGGCGGCAGCAACTATACTACAGCGAGAATAAAAGTTACGCCTTCTTTCATTGCATGAACATTTGTGCGGTGTTATGCAAATCTTTCCACATCGTGACGTAGACATGTGGGGGCGTGTTAGAATGAGCCGTTTTAAGAGGGCGTGGTTGACTCTTAACTTTTATAAAGAATATCTCTCTGGATTTGAGACTTTAGTCTTTGCAACTTTACAGATCTTCTTTATGCACCAAGAGCTTGCAACACTCCAAAGATTTAAATCGCATCATATGACTAGTGGTCGACCGATATTGTTTTTTTGACAGCCAATGCTGATATCTTGGAAAGCAGATTATATATATAGCCGATATAAAGCCGATATAATTTGTTTTTGATTTGAATTAATATTTAAGAAATTTTAAATCATTTGACAATGAATTAAAAAATAAATGTGTAAAATAAACACTTATACTTTAGATGACAAAGTATTTTTCACAAATAAATAAATATTTAATAAAAATATAATTAAAAGGAAGTAAACACTGTAACCAACAAGGCACTCAGTATTCTGGGAAGTTTGTGTGCATTGGGAATCATATTTTTCAAATAATAAATAACACTCATTTTACATACAGCACACAGAGAAAATGTCATGAATATGACACTGGGCAAATGCATAAAGCGCAGCATAATTTGAAATCACGAGTTTAAAGTTTAAAGCATTCAATTCACACGGACCGACCGTCACACAGAGAACACGTGATCATGCTGAATAAAAATGCACACTTCACAAGATCTTACAGCTGGATTCGACTAAGTTTGCAAGGTTTGTGATATTAAGTGTTCATTAGTCATTCAAAGATATGTTTAAATGGTATAAATGTGTATTTGCTTAATGCTGACAGCAAACGATAAAGTATTATAATGTTTGCCTTTCTATTACTAATAATATAAAAGCAATCGTTATAATACTTTTTGTATACATTAATTCCTTTGTTTAACCGTTCTATCTGATTATTAGACAGACTTCTAGCCGTATTAGACAGAACTGTTAACAACGACAGTAAAAAAGAGGGAGAATGTGAGCACTATGTGCTCAGGCGCTGCCGCTCTCAGCGCCGTCAAAATAAAAGTCCCGCCTCGAACACATCGGCCAAGCAGAAAAACTTATCGGCCGATGCCGATATTTGAAAAATGCCAAATATCAGCCAATATATCGGTCGACCACTACATATGACCCCTTTAATGTAAGTCAGAGGGAGATTTTTAAAGTCTGAGTTTAGAATTTGAACTTTGTATTTTAAGTTTGAAAATCTCTATCTGTTTAATTTTGGACATTCTGTTTTAAGTAAAAAAACAACAACAAATTTTACTGTTGACTTTGATATTTGATGTCTTCATAGTATTTGCATACTAAATTGTGATTAGTATTTTGCATATATTTAACCATTTATATAAAACAAATTAACTATAGCCTAATTCGTGCAAATCATCCTATCATGGTGATCTAGGATTATAATGAAACAAGAAAGCAGATTTATCAATCCATTTTGTGTTAAATTGTCTTTTCCACCTTTGAAGTTGGCTATTATCTTATCGCCACAAACGCTTTGTCACTGTGTACCAGTCAGTGAGTATTTGCATATTCCTGATGTTTTGCTGCAGGATTATTAGAAAAGAAATGTGACTCAATGGATTGTGAAACCTTTTGTGAATTAATCTGATTACCAATTAAATGTAATTTAAATGTGTTTTACACCCAGTCTGCACAGCGAGTGAACAACGCACCACAGCATATCATAGTACGCTCCCATTATAATCAAGGAAACGCTCACACTGCATTACAATCAACACGCTCGCCTGCAGTGTACACTTCTTCATTTATTATAACGAAGCGTTGTGATTTTTATATTGTTGCACACTTGCCCTGCCTGAATCTAAAACACCTGATGAACGTCAGAATTGGGCACAACCCATTCACAACCTCTCTTCACCCTCTCTTTCTGCTGCTCATGCTGCTTGTATGGCCCGTCTGTAGTCTGTCTGACACTTTCTAAGAACGCCTTTGAATTTTCTACTGCTCAAGGTCTTATTCTTCTTCTTTTCTTTCTGCTTTTATGACCTCTTTCTCGCTGCCTTTCTATAGTGTTTCTAACCCTGTAAGAGTGAATTGGTCCTTATCTCTGCTGCTTCCCGAGGCCACAGATGCAGACCTGTGCGTGTTTTGCAGAATCTTTAATAATTCACAAAGTGGGCGCTTCTGCTCTCCTGGGTTGTTTCATTTCCTATTTTTTGGTAATAATAGCTTGTCATTGGTTGGGTGATATACTCACAATGGTTTTGCTGATGATTTAGAATTTAGCAACATTGTGAATCACAAAGTGTCTTCCAAAGAGCATGTTATTAGATTAGAAAGACAGACGTTGTAAGCAGGGTTATTATAGGTAACTAAAACTGAAACTAAAATTAAAAGCATATAAAACATTTTTGTTACTTGAAATAAAATAAATTTAATACAATTTCACATTTTATTTCAGTTTAACTTGACTAAAACAACTAAAACTTAAATAAAAATTAATAAAAATGATAGACAAAACTATAAACAAAAAAAATGTTGGCTTATTGAAACTTTAACTAAAAATGAAAATGGAAAACCTAATTCTAAATATGAATACAAAACTATAATAGTATCTCAGTATAACTAAACTTGCACTGGTTATAAGTGCATTTAAATTAATTAAGGTAGAGTTCAACTAAATTAAGCTAGAGAAGTTCAATTAATTTCTGTCCCTCAGAAATGCTCACTAATAGCACTAATAGCAAATGCTCACTAATAGCACGCTTTATTGCTGTTCTGTGTGTCAGTGAAAATGACTGATTCAATATTATTCTTATTATTCATTAGTTTAAAATTGTGAATAAATTTTAGCTAGATTTTTTTTTTTTTTTTCTTTTACATCTTACATTAAGCATCTCAGACACTCAGACACACACTCAGAGGAGTTTTTTTTTGATCCTCTGATGTCCTCTCAGTGGGAAAAACAGCAATACCTCTGAGGCTATTTCAAATCAAATACATATATATATATTTTTTAAACTATTGTCAAAATATTGTCACATTTAAACCTGATTGGCTATAATGGCTGTTTGGTCAGACTCCTGGATCCTCTTATTAGGACAAAAACAGCAATATTTCTCTTTTAAGCCATTTCATAATATTTTATATTATTTTTAAATATATGATATGTCAAAATATTGTCACAGTTGAATATATTTGGGCTATAATGGCTGTTTAGTCAAACATATAAATCTTCTGATTGGGAAAAATCCTTTAATATCTCCATTTTAAGCCGTTTCAGATCAAATACATAAATATTAAAAAAAACATCATTTTGTTTTAGCTATATTTATCACCGTCTCAGTCAATGTGTTTTATACGTAACATGCTTGTACAGTATGTAGTTTTGCTGGTGGCAGGTGAACGGCCTCATGGGAGCAGCTGCTGTTTATGGAAATGGCTCCTCTGGGAGCAGTAAGGCCTGTTTTCGATATCAAATCCGTGAGGAATATCACGAACATGTTTGGCACAGTTGCTGTTGGATTTCATGTTGTCATAGCATGGCTTCTGAACCCTGGCCTGTTCTCAATGGATTTCAACCAACAAGAACTACAAGAGCATCACTCTAAAGTCCCTGTGTGCTTTTTGATGGCCTGACATTTCCCCTGATCTTCATGCAGGCCAAGTGAAAGACCCAGGTTAGTGTAGAGGATATCCGTGAGCTTCCATGTTAGTCAATGATGAGGGGATGTTTTCCTTTGGGTGCTTGTACACTAGAGCTGTTGCTCTGCTTGTTTTGGTGTGAAGGCCGTTTTCTCAACTGAGATAAACTGAACTCGTACTAAAGGACTTATTCTGCATGAAAATGAGGGTTTGGGATTTTCAGTTTCTATTTGTGCTCAATACAGTTTGTATACAATGCGCAGCCTATGCTGCATAAATGCATTTTTCATTGCTTCTGTCTTTGCACACTGGGATTGTGGGAGGAAATTTGGAAATAAGTGTTTTTGTTACAAAAACCGTGATGCAGCAAATGCGGATGGAATCACAGATTCTCTCATAGTCACTATGATAATTTCACCATTTTATGGGGAATTTTTTTTTTCATCAGATACACAAAGAAACTCAAAGGTCTTAATTTACTTTTAAAGTAATTAACAATTTAATTAATATTTTAATCTGTAATCAAATTAAATTTTAAATTAAAGTAAAATAAATACATTTATAAAATTAAACAAATTTGCATTAAATGATAAAACCAAAAGTTTAAGGTGCACTAAGCGATTTTTGAAAAACGCTTTTGACCACAGCGTCGGACCGAGTCCCAAAACACACTTGTAGCCAATCAGCAGTAAGAGGGCATGTCTTGGAGAGAGCGCTGTATTTGAGTGCACAGGACGGATATTAGCAGATCGACTATAGATAGAGAGAAATGGCAGAGGAAAATATCAGAGAAACAAAACATTAAAAAGAAGGGTTACGATCAGGCAAAATGTAGGACCTGCGTAAATATCGGAGCAGCTTTGGAGAGAACTGAAGGAACGGGAAGGCCTGTAATCATTGATTCTTCGTGATAGGTGCGTAACGTTAATTTTGCTTCGTTTCACACAACTTATCTGTTTTGGCTTTTGTTTGAATATGCTTGTGTGTCATCTTCACTTGTTTCCGCGATCATCGTTGCCATGGTTGTGTACATACATGTGGGGCGGAGATTTCAATATAAGGGCGAGGTGCTGTTGGGGTATGGGCGTGTTTGTTTTGGTGCTTTCAAATGTAAACATCGTTTGGCAAAAATCGCTTAGTGCACCTTTAAAACAGACAACACAGATTTTCTGAACAATAAAACATTTAATAGGGCGCTATTATAGTAAGAAAATATGAATTTCTTAACGTTTTATGTATTTAATTGATTATACATGCTTTTTGATTAAAATGTAATTAAATCATTAAAACGGAGTAAAAAAACAAATTTGAATTCAAACAAAAAAATCGTAGGGTGCTAAAAAACCATTTTCATTCAATATAATAAATTCTGAATAAATTGTTAAATTGTGCAAGTTTCATGTTTTTGATTAATTAGGCATGCTTTTTGACATGATTTTTGATTACTCAAATTTAACTTGGCCATTAAATAGAATCCGGAAAAATGAAAATTGAATTAATGGAAAAAATAAAATACAATTGGTGGACCTCAGGGGAATACATTTAAAAGAAGTATGATATGAGCCCTTTAAGTGGCAAAAACATGAGTTAAAAAGTGATTCCACCATACAGCGATTCAGTGATACTGCGGGGGTCGTAGCAATCAAAGCGAGTATGAAAGCGTTACTAGAGGACAAGTAGACTGGAACCGTCCTCTGTCGTCTCCACTGATAGACCTTTATTGTCCCAGTGCCACAGGTGTCATGATGGTGGGCTGAATCCGCTGCTCTAATGACAGCATTCACTGGATGCTCAGAGTCACTCTTATTGATTACTGTCACTCTCATCCAGTGCAGATGATGAAAAGAATCTCACTGATTGGATTCCAGTGTGTGTCAGCCTGACTACATTCACATGCACCATCACGAGTTCATTTAAACTGAAGACATAACCATATTAATATATAATTGGGCTCTCGCGATTCGTCGATTTTATTAGACTATTCGATTTTTAAAAATCCTCGACTTCGTTTTGCTCGCGTTGACTAACCGGCAAAATACCGGAAGTGGCGCATTTCACGGACGAGAATCCATAAAACACATTATTAAACTATTTCCCAAGGCTGCATGATATATTAAACCCATTTAAAAATCATAATTAAGCATAATTGTGAATTCACAAACGCTATGATTTAATTAAATAATTATATGTGATGCAGTTCTAATACAGTATATGCACTTTAATTATTTACATGCGTGTAGGTTAAGTATGTGCGTCACACAGTGGCTCCATTCACAGTAGTTCCACAGGAACTGTTATCATTTACATGTGTGGAGCGTCTCAAACTCCATCTCTGCATGTTGTTGTGTGTTTGGGTTTATTACAACGTTCATCTGGGAATGCAACGTGCGCCATTTCATCAGATTTGTAAGTAACTCATTTATAAATCTACGCAAACACAGGATAATACATCGCTGTTTCAAAATAAAAGCTCAAACCCTCACTCTGAGTTTACACGTGTTGATGTCCACATATTCTTTTACAGTGGCTATAGCATTTCTGTCCTAAAGAAATGGCCAAATATTAAAGATTAAGTGGATATTTGAATGAAATGGTGCTTGGTCAATATTAAACAAGTATTAGATTGCACAGCAATGTGTAAAAATAATCATCAAGCCATTGGCGCCGCCTGCAGGCCTTTGTTGTAATGCGAAATGTACATTAGCTCTATTGCTAATAATACATTATGTATTTTAACAGTTTTGTTCAATAAAACCATATGATTTCTTGCTTTCGATACTTTATTTGAACTAATTATTATTGCCTCATTGCTATTATATATGTATTTTAAGTAATTTTAAAGGCTATTGTTCACTTACATCTATTTTTATTACCACAAAAAAAATTAATTATAATTATAGGGCCCTATGAAATACGTTTTATTTCCAAATTCAGTTTTTTTCCATTTTCATTTTTCTCTATACTCTGTTTTAATGGTCAAATTAAATTTTATTAATCAAAAAGCCTGTCTAATTAATTGAGTTTTACAGTTTTATCTTTACCAAATTCTGTTTTCCATTATTTTGTGGATTCCATTTTAATGGTTTCATTAAGTTTTAATAATCAAAAGCATCTCCAATTAATTGATTTTATTAAAAAAAATAATAAAATAAAAATGTTTTTTCAGAAATACTGCACATTTACATTTTCTCCTAAATAAATTCTGGTAAATAACATTTTGGGTAAATACTCCTTTAAAAAGTGTTTTTGGATTATAATTGTATTATTAGTAGACTAGAACACGTGGATATGTTGTCATTCTTACACTATAATACTGAACTTTGAGTTCAGTGATTTGGATTAAGAGATGGACACTTGCTTCTTGCACTCTATGTTGCACTTTGCTTTTGCTTTAAAAAATGGTTTTCATAGAAATTTGGATTTCATTTGGTTTAATAAAATATAGTTTAATAAAATATTCTTAAGTAAAATAGTTGATTTTTGTGGGAAATTAATCGTTTAGATTAATAAATTAATCGATAAATTAGTAAAAATAGTCATTAGTGCAGCCCTAATATATAATGACAAAATTTCGGCCAAATCTTTAATCGCAATTATATTCTTTCCTTAAATCATGTAGCCCTGTATGGGGACTGCAGTTTTTCCCATGTGTAACATGAACGTAATGCATTTTATTGACAGAATAAGGGCATTGTTAGCTGTATTTTACTTATGTTCTACCTTTTTTACAGCTGGCAAACATTTTGCATTTGCAGAGGGCCGATTGTATCAGCAGCAGCAAACAGGCTTATTGCATTAATATTGATCATTTTGTGCTCTGGTGCGTCTTGTGTAGCCACAAACGGCAGCAAAACACACAAATTTCTTAGCAAATAATTGATATAAGGAGAAATGGCTTGTAAATGAGATTGAAGATTACCAATTATGAAACTATTGGTGTGCATGTAAAGCAGGGTCATTGTAGTTAATTACAACTAAAACCGTAAAATGAAGCATTTTTGTTACTTGACAAAATAAACCTTAGGAGAAAAAAAAATATATAAATGTATTTTATATTTAAGCTAGTTTAACTTAGAATAGTAAGATAACAAACTGAATTAAAATAACTATAATACTATGAGAGGAGATCTGGATGGAGGAATGGGCCAAAATACCAGCAACAGTGTGTGACAACCTTGTGAAGACTTACAGAAAACGTTTGACCTCTGTCATTGCCAACAAAGGGTATATAACAAAGTATTGAGATGAAATTTTGTTATTGACCAAATACTTATTTTCCACCATAATTTGCAAATAAATTCTTTAAAAATCCTACAATGTGATTTTCTGGATTTTTTTTCTCATTTTGTCTCTCATAGTTGAGGTATACCTATGATGAAAATTACAGGCCTCTCTCGTCTTTTTAAGTGGGAGAACTTGCACAATTGGTGGCTGACTAAATACTTTTTTTCCCCACTGTATGTTAACTATACATACGATAAAAATGACAAAACAAATTGACTAAAATTAAAACGAAAACAGGAAATGTATAAATAAAAACTCATTTAAGCTATGATTAAAATAACACTGGCCACTGAGTGCAAATGTTTTTCATGTTTCAGATTTGCTGTAATGAGGCTGTGCAGCTTATTTATATGTTTAAGAAACCGTATTTTCCTCAAATGCCGCTACATTTCGTTAAATTAGTCTTTTCACGATTAGTGATCTAGTGGTTCTGAACATGTTGGATTATGGCTGTAAAATCAGCTGCTATTCATAAACAAACAACAACTGTACATCAGCACACACATGGACAGATGAGCTTGTTGATCAAAAATCAGTTTATCCCACACCAGTGTAATCACTTAAAATGTTATAACATTAATTAAATTTATAATTACTCCAAACAAAAGATCATTGTAAAATTAGCATTTTCAGTTTCCGGTCCATTGGGTTGAGGTTTTGGAAGGAAGCTGTTCTCTGTGTTGTAGTTGGTTGCGTGGGTGATTTATGTGGAGAAATTTAATTGCAATCCTGTTTTTGTTTCTTTCAACCCAAGATATGTATGGGTGTGTGTGTGCGTTCAGTCTGTTTACCTGAGTGTGCAAAGGTGCGTAGGTGATCTGCAAACCACACACACACACACACACACACACACTCACACTCACATAGAGTTAATTTAAGACTACTTTGATCTTACATAATGAAACTCTTGCACACTTCTGCGTGTGTGTGTATGTGGGAGTATTTCTGCTGTTTGTACTGTAAACTGCATTAATTATAAGACAAAGAAGAGATGAATTTCTCTTTCTCACTCACACACACCCCACATATTGTGCACTTTGTGTTTTGTAGGAGTGAAAATGCATGGAGAGGCAGATATATTATGGACATCCCTGTGTGATGAGTGTGTGATGGCACAAAATCTTGTGTTTCGAGTTGAGATTACATATTTAAAGGTCCAGTAGTGCTTTTCTGCCCACGATAACAAACACACACGCCATGGTTTCCGTGATTCTTTGGTTGGACTACAGATCATTATTTCAGCATGTGTAAGTTCTGCTCATTCAGGTTTGTTCATACAGGGAAAAACAAAGCAGGAGGTTTAAAGGCATGCAAGGTAATATGAGTCTGCATGTCGATGGATCAAAAATGGCAAACACTTTCTTAAAGTGGCAAGCTTCAATCTGATTGGCTGCTTTTACTCCATTTTGTTATTTTACCGTTTACAAACCGTTTTGTTTGTTAGTTTGAAGCTTCAGGGCTCCAGACAAAAATATTGAGTAAGGGGCCATTGGCTTCTATAAGAAAAAAGACTTAGGCGCCAAATTATTTTTTTAGGTGCCACAGAATAAATGTTTTTTAAAAATATATATATTTTTTTACATTTCAATCATATTGTCATGCGTTTGTCTCATCTTTTCTTGACTTTATCATCAATTTAATCCATCTTGTAGATGACCTGGAACTAAGGTCCACTTAAAGTGGTAACAAAATGTCTTTTCCAACTTGAAATATACAGTCACAAAGAATTGTTAATTACACAAAATTTGTACCAATATCATGGGCCATAACTACGTCAACTTCACTTGGCCACTGAAAGTAGTTTGGGCTCCTCCTCAGTGCATCCTATAAATGTTGTCACATGTCTTTCACACATTCTTTGAAGGTCTACAGTAAGTCAAGTGTTTGTTTGTTTTCTGTGTCAAGTTCGTCTCGCATCTTGTTTCGTAATGAGTTTTATATACTGCAGGACAATTAATTTCATATTTACAAGTATGAAATATGTCATTTTTACTAAAGAAAAAACAAGAAAATAAATATTTTATTTTATAAGTTTTATATTTATCGTTTTGAAAAAAGTCTCTTCTGCTCGCCAAGGCTGAATTCATTTGATAAAAATACAGTAAAAACAGTAATATTGTGAAATAATATAAAATTTTTAAAAAAGCTGTTTTCGATGTGAATATATTGTAAAATGTAATTTATTCACTTGATGCAAAGCCCATTTTTCAGCTGTTGTGCTGCTTCATGTTTTTGTGGAAACCATGATACATTTTATTTATCAGGATTTTTGATTAATAGAACGTTCAAAAGAACAGCACTTATTTGAAGTAGAAATCTTTTGAAACATTATTAATATCTTTACTGTCGCTTTAAATCAATTGAATGAATATCTGATGAATCAAAGTATTTATTTTTTTATTTTTTTTAATCCTACTGACCCCAGTGTATTTGTTGAGAATATTTATTTGTTTACTTCTGAAAAGATACAACAAAATACGATTTAGTGTTTAGTGTTTCATAGGGCTGGGTATCGATTCAGATGTTTCGATTCGATTTCGATTTTCAAGCTCTCAATTCGATTCGATTTTCTATTCGATTTCGATTTTCTATTCGATTCGATTTCAATTCTCGATTCGATTTGACTATATGAATGAATATAGATTTAATACAAATCCTATATTTATAAAAA
>NW_015505281.1:1020020-1021423 GCF_001515645.1 Sinocyclocheilus grahami | reverse complement strand
CTTTTTAAGTGGGAGAACTTGCACAATTGGTGGCTGACTAAATACTTTTTTGCCCCACTGTACATAGGAATAACACAGTAGGGATGTAATATAAAACTAATATAATAAAAATAAAAAAACTTTAAAAAATACAAAATTGAATAATGTACTATATACAGAAATAGAAGTATAGGAAAAAATGTAATTGTTTAGATAAATGTACAGATATGTTTATTAGTGTGCAGATAGATATGTTATTTACAAAGTGTGCAGTTTAATATAAATATAACTATGTCAGTTGTGATGGATGATGTATAATTATGAAAGTTTAATTGTTCAGACTGAATATAGCCTGTGGGAAAAAAATGTTCTTGTGCCTAGCTGTTCTGGTGGTCAGTGCTTTTTTAGCCCTATTCCTCACTCTGGAGATGTAAAAATCTTGGAGGCTGGGCAGAGGGGCACCAATAATCCTCTCAGCAGTCCTGATTGGCCATTGTAGTCTCTTGATGTCGGATTTGGTAGCTGAACCAAACCAGACAGTTATGGATGAACACAGGACAGACTCAATGATAGCAGAGTAGAACTGTTTAAGCAGCTCCTGTGGCAGGTTGAATTTCCTCAGCTGGCGAAGGAAGTACAACCTCTGCTGGGCCTTTTTTGCAATGGAGTCTATGTGAGTGTCCCACTTCAGGTCCTGAGAGATTGTGGTGCCCAGGAACCTGAATGACTCCACTGCAGTCACAGTGCTGTCCATGATGGTGAGTGGGGGGACTGCAGGGGGTTTTCTCCTGAAGTCCACGATCATCTCCATAGTTTTGAGCGTGTTAAGCTCCAGGTTGTTAAGACTGCACCAGACAGCCAGCTCTTTAACCTCCTGTCTGTACGCAAACTCGTCTCCGTCCTTGATGAGGCCGATGACTGTAGTTGTCTGCGAACTTCAGGAGCTTGACAGAGGGGTCTTTAGAGGTGCAGTCATTCGTGTAGAGAGAGAAGAGCAGTGGGGCGAGAACACACCTGGGGGGCGCCAGTGCTGATGGTGATAGTCCTGGATGTGAGTTTGCCCAGCCTCACTAGCTGCTGCCTGTCTGTCTGGAAGCTGGTGATCCACTGACAGATGGAGGTGGGCACGGAGAGCAGGGTGAGTTTGTCTGAGAGAAGGTCAGGCATGATGGTATTGAAGGCCGAACTGAAGTCCACAAATAGGATCCTTGTGTAATTCCCAGGTCTGTCGAGGGGTTGCAGGATGTAATGCAGTCCCATGTTGACTGCATCATCCACAGACCTGTTTGCTCTGTAGGCAAACTGAAGAGGATCCAGCAAGGGTCTAGTGATGTCCTTCAGGTAGGCCAGGACCAGTCTCTCAAGTGACTTCATGACCACAGATGTGAGAGCGACAGGTCTGTAGTCGTTAAGTCCAGTGATTT
>NW_015505281.1:1003424-1019537 GCF_001515645.1 Sinocyclocheilus grahami | reverse complement strand
GTTGTTGATTCTCCGCAAGCTGTGGGGGTGGTGTCTTGTACATGGTGATGTTCCTCAGATCAGTCCATACTGACGCTGGATTGTTTGCTGAAAGCTCTTTTCTCAGCTTTTCTGAGTAGTTTTTTTTAGCCACTCTGATCTCCTTTGTTAGTCTGTTCCTGGCCTGGTTATACAAGATTTTATCCCCACTTCTGTAAGCATCCTCTTTGGCGTGACGAAGCTGTTTGAGTTTCCCAGTAAACCACGGTTTATCATTATTAAATGATAAGAATGTCCTGGTAGGAATGCACATATCTTCACAGAAACTGATATATGAAGTTACAGTCTCTGTGAGCTCATCCAGATCTGTGGATGCAACTTCAAAGACAGTGAGGTCAAAACAAGCTTGTAAATCCTGCTCTGCTTCATTAGTCCATCTTTTAACAGTCCTTAATACAGGTTAAGCTGATTTCAGTTTCTGCCTGTATAAGATTATAAGATGAACCAAACAGTAATCAGAGAGCCCCAAAGCGGCTCGTGTAACAGAGTGATATGCATCCTTTGTAACAGTGAACGGGAGAGATTGGCTTTATTAAAGTCCCCAAGAATGATTAAAACAGAGTCCGGGTGTTGTTGTTCTGTCTCTGTGATCAGATCTGCGAGTTTCTGTGAAGCTGAACTTCCATTTCAGTTATTTGTTCGGCCAGCTGTTGCATCGTGGCGCTCACGCACGCGTCCGGAGGCACTTACACATTCACGAGAATGAAAGAGGAAAACTCCCGCGGCAAGTAGAAAGGTTTACAGTTTATGATGAGTGCCTCTAAATTAGGACAGCATACCTTTTTCAGCGTTGTTACATCTGAACACCAACTTTCGTTGATGTAGAAACACAATCCGCTACCTCTGGTTTTCCCTGTTAACTCCGCGATGCGATCTGCTCTGAACAGCTGGTAGCCCGGCAGATGAAGCGCGTTGTCCGGAATGGCTTCACTCAGCCAGGTTTCAGTGAAGCACAGTGCAGCAGAGTTTGAAAAGTCCTTGTTGGTGCAGGTGAGGAGAAGAAGTTCATCCGTTTTGTTAGGAAGGGAACAGACATTCGCGAGATGAATGCTTGGGAGCACAGTCCGAAAGCGCGTTTGAACAACACCGCTGTACCTCCGACTAGAATGTCCAACAAAACGTCAGAATAATCAAAGACCGGAAAAATATTGTCTGGGGTGTGCTGCTTAATGTTAAGGTTAAGTTCGTCTCTGGTAAAACGTATAGAAGAAGAATGACAAAACACAGAACAAACAAACAAAAACAATAGAAGAATCGCTGAGCTCAGCGTCCTGCCTGCCATTTGCGGTGCCATCTTGTTGATTGAGGCTCAGAAGTGGAATGAGTGCAATTAAATCCATAAATTCATGATGATATTAATGTTTTAAATATACATTTTTGAATATAGAAATATTAAATTATTTAAATAACTGAAAAGATACTTTTAAAATGAAACAAACTGCCAGCAGGTGGCGGTAAGTCACTGATTTTTATTACTGAATCATTCATTCAATTGATTCATTCGAACGGCTGATTCATTCAAGAATTCTTTATGAATGGGTAATCATGAATCACTGACTCACTAGATTAATTTAAAAAAAAAAGTTCATTCATAAACGAGACACCGCTGTGTTTGAATGGAGACGCGCTGAGCTGTGACTTTGTTTTAAACTATTTTCGATGACGATTTATAATCAACGAAGCTCTCTACACTGCGCAATGAATCTCTCACTTTGCTTATGAAAGGATTCGTGAAATATGTCTGTGATATGTTACTCAACGCTGCAAAAACACGTAGAAACCTTTGAAGCTCCCCTGAGCCGCAAATGCAACTGAAATGGTCGCACTGTAGAGCCCTGGATCCGCCATTTTAAGCAATGAATGAATGACGGACTCTCCGTTGTAACATCGCGCAAGGCAAATAAGGGTGTGACATCTAGTGGATTAGACTAGTAATAAGATTAACGTAAATCTTATGTTCAATGTTTGTGGAAATAAATATCGGAAAAAATCGATTTGTGGCCTTTGAGAATCGATATTGAATCGACCACATTTTAAAAAACGATATATCGAAAAATCTTTTTTTTTGCCCAGCCCTAGTGTTTCAGCTGAATTATGTTACTAGCGGTGTTATTAAAAAGACAAATTCAGTCCAAACTGCCAAATGTGAGTATTTCTGGTAACACTGACGTAACCCTGAATGAGCTCACAGTTATTTACGAGAGTAATTTCCTCAGAGCTGATAAATGAGGATTTGGCTAATGCGGCTCTGAGTTCATGTTGACCTCTAAAGTTCTCCACACGTCCAGCTTCACTTGATCGTCCGCTGATTTCTGTGAGCTCTTCTCAAACTGTGCCACTCTTGCTCTGATGGAGGATGCTTTATGTACCCAAAACACACACAAAGACCCGCTATGTGGAGCAGGACTCAGGCGACCGTGTGTGTGTGTGTGTGTTTGTGAATTCTCTCTGATACTTTTCCCGGTTGTAAAAAGCTTGTAGAACAAAAGCGTTAACTTCATTAGGGACCATAATCAGCCAAACTCATAAATATTCACATAATCCTCGACCACAAGCCATAAATATTCATATTATTACCTTACCGCACTCATGATGCATTACACCATTACAGATAGTCTTCACTCCGTCCAGATTTCTAGCCATCAATCACCTTTATTCAGCTCTCAGAGAGTATCGTCATCATAATTTTTGAGACTTTTATACAGCATTTTAGTGCTGTAATATATCGCACTTACTCAGCGCGCTCCACACACACACACACACACACACACACACACACACACTGGCTGAAAGAGCCTTTATTAATCTCTCAGATCAAAGTAAATTCCCGTCACACTAAGCGTTCTGTTGCCATGGAAAATGAGGCTGATTGCCGTGGTGATGTGGATGACTGTTTGCATCAGTAGCGCATAGCATCTCTTTTTCTCACTCTGTCATTTTTGCACCTTCTTTTTTTGAGAGCTGAAATGTCTGTTTTTTTCTTGTAAATAAAAGCAGAGTTGTGTGATTGTGTTGTTGGAATTAAAAAAATACAGCTATTAAAGTTGGGAAATAAAGTAGATGTAGGCTAGTAGTATAAACACAATGTTTACAAATGTTTATTGGAGATGTTTAGATTTTCCTTAGTTACTCCTTAGTTACCGTTGCCATCTCTGACAAACAGTGCCGCTCTCACACTACACATTATGTTCTCACGCAGTGAAAAATTCATCGCAGAGCAATAGGAAACTGACAACACACCGACAGACAAGACAGAGCAGGTTACTTCTAATATGAAACAAGGTCTCAGGACTCTCAGCTTTCAGATTTTGTAATTTTTCAACAATAAATACCGTTTTGTGGTTCACATTCTCTTCAATGTGTCGTGACAGATCACTGTATTGTCTCAGTTCAAACACATGAACCGATCGTCTTTTCATATTTATGTAAAGCACGAAATGAACATGAATAGACATCAGAAAGTATTTTATTTCAACCATTTTTCACCAAAGTTAATATACTCTTCTGTCTGATTTGTGGCTTGAAGGGATACGGCTGCGGCTACTGGGCATGTACATGTACATATTTTCCGAGCCAACAATATAATGTGAAACCTATGAAAATGGTTCTAAAAAGCACATGGCACCATAGTTTAATCACTTTAGAGTGTCGCAGTGACCGTCTTTTTGCAGTAAAGGACCTGTCATAGTTTAATGAGTGGGAAGATGACATGAAGCGAGGTTAGCTGCATTGAAACAGATGAGCGCACAGGTGCATATACAGCTCCCGATCGGGGTGATGTTCACAGGATTTTGTCCACAGAATGATAAGAGCACACGTTTTAACATATCATTTTATTATTTCACACTCAGTATTTTAACTTAAGCGCTGCAAGCCATGCATACAGCACCGGACATGACAGGTTTTCTGGTACGCAAAACAAGTACTCAGGAATTCCTTAGCTTATTGCCGTTACTGTGGCAGCTAACAACAGCACAGCTTAACCCTCCGCACATTTTTATATTAAGTTGTATTGAAAAAGTTTCAATTCAGTCGGATCTTTTTTACCCCGTTTTAATATGGATTTCTATGGAGACCGGCCGTAGCTGTCGGGCAAGATGGCGGATAGCAGCGGCGGCACATAATATCTGCGTTCTGATTGGTCAGATTGCCTGTCAATCAAGCTCTTTGCGAACGGTCAATTAGTCAACATTTCTTTTCAGTTTTCCATCATTTTAGTCAAGTTTTAGCTGTTCATTTTAGGTTTTTATTCAAGATTTTAGGTTCAAATGTGTATAGATTTTTATTGGAAAGTTTATATTTTAGTTCTTTGTAATTGGTCTTTTTTTCTTTGTTTTTCATAATTTTTTGTCATGTTTTAGTGGTTCTTTTCAGTATTTCAACATTTTAGTGACATTTTATTTTTCCATCAATTTTTCATAATGTTTTAGCAGTTCATTTTAGGTTTTCATTCAACATTTTAGGTTAAAATGTTTACAAATTTCAAATTGTTGATATTTTAGGTCCTGTAATATACTGTAGGTCATCGTTTCTAGTTTTAGCAGTTCATTTCAGTTTTTTTTTATCATTTTTAGTCATGTTTTATCAGCTCTTTTCAGGTTTTCATCATTTTTTGACACATTTCAGTCATTATTTTCAGTTTCTCATCATTTTAGTCATGTTTTATCTGTTCTTTTCAGCATTTCATCGTTTTTAGTCATATTTTACTGTTTTTTTTTGTTTCTAGTTTTAGCAGTTCATTTCAGTTTTTTTTTATCATTTTTAGTCATGTTTTATCATGTTTTTTTCAGGTTTTCATCATTTTTTGACACATTTTAGTCATTATTTTCAGTTTCTCATCATTTTAGTCATGTTTTATCTGTTCTTTTCAGCATTTCATCGTTTTTAGTCATATTTTACTGTTTTTTTTTTCTCAGTTTTCGTCCAAATGATTGGTTTCTATTTATGTCATGAAGTACAAAAAATACTGCTATTTTCACTTAGTGTAAACATTTCACTTAGTGTATACATTGCTAATACGAGATTTGAAAAGGGAGGAAAAAAAAGTTCGGCAAAAGACGGTATCGAACCCGGGTCGATCGCATCAAAAAGCCAAGGGCAGGCGCTTATCCATCTGCACCACTGGAGCTGATGAGTCACATCCACTTTTAACTAAATGTAAATAGACACCCCGTATACATTGATTGACAAATGTCTCGTCCAGTCAGCGGTGAGTCATCCCAAACCGATGGGCTCAAACTATACCTACCTTTTCCGGTTTGTCTGATTTGTCATTGTGTTTTCTGACTTGTTAATTTGTTTTCGGATTTGTCGTTGTGCTTTCTGACTTGTTATTTTGTTTTCAAATTTCTCATAGTGTTTTCTGACTTGTTATAATGTTTTCTGAATTGTTGTTGTGCTTTCTGAATTGTTATTTTGTTTTTTAGACTTGCATTTGCGTTTGTAATTTGTTATTTTGTTTTCAGAATTGTGATCTGCTTTGCACTTCACGGTCACCGTAGTTTTATGCAGTGGCTGAATTTGCATGCGTTTGCCTAAATCTCCTTGAATTATTTCATAAATCTGAGATGTTGAAATCTAATTGACAGCCGTGGATGACATTACAGGAGTCTTCTCCACTATTTTATTAGAGTAACTGAATCAGCTTAATTATCACGGACAGCACTGAGGTGGGATGCGCCATGAATTTGTCATGGATAAAAACATTCAGAGATGTTTTTAACTATTTTTCATGTTTGTTAGGTCAGGCGCATATTAATTCTGACGCAAAGTGAAGCTCATAAAAAAAATTATGGAAAGTATTTTACATATAAAATATAATGTATATAATATTACACTGAATATAATGTGCACAAAGGCTTGTCTTCAAGATTGAAGCAGTTTTGGTTTTTGTGATTCAGTCTGACTATTGAATCTGAAGAGCTTCAAGTACATTGAACTGCTACAGCACAATGAAAACTTCAGCATATTCACTTGAGGGCCATCTGGCGTCTTTTTTTTTCTTATTATTTTCTGATGAAATCATATTTTTAAATTTTTGCTTGAGCCCACTTAAACTGCCTCAAAAGAGTTTTCTGGGTTCAGTACAAGTTAAACTCTTTAAATCATTGTCAATGAAAACATTTTCAGCCCTTCTGTAAGTACACTACACTATTTTTTTTAAAGAAATTAAAAAATTAAAGATTTTATGCATCAAGGATGCTTTAAATTGATCAAGTGTGACATTAATAATGTTACAAAAAATTAGTTTAAAATAAATGCTATTCTTTTGAACTTCCTATTCATCAAAGAATCCTAAAAAAAAAGTATCACGGTTTCCACAAAACTATAAAGCACAATTGTTTTCAACATTGATAATAATTAAAAATGTTTCTTGAGAAGCAAATCAGCATATAAGAATGATTTCTGAAGGATCATGTGACACTGAAGACTGGAGTAATGATGCTGAAAATTCAGTATTACAGAACAATTTATCAAAATAGAAAACAGTTCTATTAAATTGTAATAATATATCACAACTTTAGCATTTGTATTGTATTTTGATGAAAATAAATGCAACTTTAGAGAGTCTTCTTTCAAAAAAAAAAAAAAAACAACTTACTGACCCCAAACTTTTGAATGGTAGTAAACGATTTGTGGTGTGTAATACATAATGTAAGTATTATGTGTTATTCTTTTATGGATATTGTAAATGTTTATTTGCTGTGCTCCTTGCTTCCTTTGCTAAGTTATATTACTCTGAACGCATTTCCCAATCATTTATACATTGGTTTGAATCTTTAGGACAGCAGTAGCAGTTGCGTAATATCCCAAAACATGTCATAATAAATCTGCATATTAAATCTCACAACTCTTTAATCAATTCACGGCAGAGACCCAGTGGGAGTTTTATAAAGCCTGACAGAAAGAAACTTCAGAAATGCTCTGTTATGTCCTAAGATGTATGATTTGGATCATCACTCAGTGATGTTGAAGCTGTGTATTTTGTGGTTTAAGTGAATGAAGATCTGTGGTGTGGATGTGAAGTGCTGGATTCAGTATGTTGAGCCAGAGGACAATCAATGAGGTGAAGGACTTCAGTTCTGCTGCGCCTGTGTGTGTGTGTGTGAAGGTTCTAATAAGGTATGGTGCACAGAGAACTGCACTGCTGCAGATTGTCTGCTGTGTGTATGTTCGTATGTGTCATCTTGAATGACAGGGAACAAATTACAAAAGTAGCAGGAATTTGCAAGGCTGTTTCGGGAACTTCAGGCTGGTAAAGGTTACTGCAGTAACTCGTATTTCTTCTCAGAGCAACATATCAGTTCACAATAATAACAATTTCTTAAAGTTTGAGTTTTTTCATTTTGGAATGTTTCTGGATTTAAAACAAGCTGCATGGACAGCTACTCTGGCAAGATTTAGTTATAAATACAAGCAAAAACTGTGTTTGCAGTAATGCACTGTAATTTTTTTGAAATACTTTTATTCAGCAAAATGCATTAAAAGTAACATTTATGATGTTGCAATAGATTTCTGTATTAAACAACTGCTGTTCTTTTGAACTTTCTATATATCAAAGAATCCTGAAAAATAAAATGTATAACAGTTTCCACGGAAATATGAAGCAGAAGAACTGTTTTCAACACTGATAATAATAGTGTTGTGACAATGAAGACTGTATTGAAGTAAGATGCTGAAAATTCAGCTTTACATCACAGGAATAAATTATCATTTTTCATTTATTTAAATAGAAAACTGTTATTTTAAATTGTAATAATTTTTCAAAATATTTCTGTTTTCACTGTATTGTATTTTTTTATCAAATAAATGCAGCTTTGGTGAGCAGAAGATACTGTTTCAAAACATTAAAAAGCCTTATTAATTTATGGTTAGATTTATTTAATTTAGTAATGTTTCTGGATTTTGTTATACATACAAGCAAATATTATGTTTACAGTAATGCATGTTTCTGAGTTTGTAATTGGAGTACGTTTACAAGAAAACACTATTCCACTTTTTCACTTTTTTCCCACTATTCCACTACTTTAAAATGCAATGTTTATTTCAATGTGGTACTTGCTGTTTCTTTGTAATTTGTGAAATTTACCAGCGATGTCTGAGTGAAAATTGTTTCACAGTAAATCCTACACCAACTTTATTTCAGTGTACAATGAAAATCAATGAGATAAAGAGTTTTTTTAGAAGGTTTAAAGCAGAAATGTGCACAAGATAAATGACAACGATAGCTGCACAAGCCGTATTAATTCATTTAAACATTTGTTCTTTTGTGTTCAACAAAGAACATGGAAAGAAAACCAGACACTCACTAAAAAGGGGAGTATAAGCATCTTTGTATTATAAAGCCCTTATTGACACTGTTCAGTGAAGCTACGGTAACACAAATAAACCACTGCAGACGTGACTGAATATGAATGCGTGCAGATATTCCATTCTCAATAACACATATACAGATTTATTATTTTGCACTCCTGACATAAATAAATAAATGATGTCACTGCAACAGTTTGATCAAAACAGTGGTCAAATATCGAAGCTAGAGTCTTTAATCTTTCTAATGAAGCAGTTTGTTCATGTGTCATCTTTGAAAGTGAAACAATACTAATCTGAGGCCGCTGACGATCTTTTGTGTGTTAAGAGGTTAAAAGAACCTTTTCGTAGTGTGAAGAGTATTTTTTTCCATCACTATAAAGAACCTTTTGTGGAATGGATGTTAAAAGTTCTGGTGAACTATCCCTTTAAGGTTTTTTTTTTTTTGGAGCTATAAAATTGTTAGGAAAAGACAGGTGTTATGTTGTGAAATGGTTGTGTTGATGTTGACAACGTTTTCAAGTGTCGCAGTGTATTGCCTTTCTGTGAGCCTCGCTCTGTTACTAGGTAAAACACACACACACACACACACACACACAACCTATTAACATTTGCACAGCTTTGCTCCCGCTATATAAAAGAAACAGTTTCAGCTGAAAGTGCCTGACATTTAAATGGAGCTTGAGGCCAATAACAGAGAGACACAGATAGAGCTGTGTGTGTGTGTGTTTCCCCTTCGGTGATCCTGGTTAAAAAGGCCAATCTGTATGTGTGATTCCCGAACTAGTTTTGTTCCGTATGTGTGAGTGGCGTTGATATGTGGCATTTATCAGTACCCATAATCCTCTGCTGCTTCATGGGTGGCCTTGCAGACGCTGCGGCCATCCATCAACCTGTCCGTCAACCCGGGGTCACTATGACAACTAGCTGGGCGGGGCGGCCTGCCTTCACAAACACCACCTGTCAGCTGATTGATTGATGGATGGCAGCAGCCAATCAGAAGAAGTTTGAGCATGATTAATGTTTAATGTGTACGTTCAGTGAGAGAGTGTGTGTTTATGTGCGATCGTTTTCATGGATGATTTGACAAGATATTTATTATTAGATGTAAAAGTGTGTGTTTATAAGGTGATACGTGTTAATTAATTATGAGGTGAGATGCTATGTTTTATGCAAATGTGTTAATGTTTAATTGATTCTTTAATTAATGTTCTTGAAAATTTTAACTTCTTGAAATAATTTCGTCCAAATGACATAGACAGCACTTTAGTTATAGCATTCAGTTCACTTTGGATGAAGAGAAATAATGGAAGCAAATAAAAAAAATACAAAAATCTGAATTACTAGTTAGCTTGGTTGTGTCCAAGCATAAACTTTGTTTTGATGGAAAAAAAATTAATTAATCAATGATAATGACAGCAGCATTGGGCATCAGTTCTTTGTTATAAAAAATATATAATTTGTGCCCATAACTGCCAAATCAATTGGAGATATGATTAGGTTTCTTGGGAAAGTAAAATGGTTGAATTACTCATATTTTACTGAATTTATTATGTCATTATTTCAACATGGTCCAATTCTGAAGCTGCTTTAATCTATCCTTCAAAACTTGAATGCTTATTTAATATTTTTTTCTTTAAAATCATCCAAGGAACAAATATGATTTAATCAGTATGTTTGTTTTCACTTGGTAAACCTATAAAATATACATATTTATACTTGTAGAAATACTTTAGAAATAAACTTGGTTTCATAATTTTATTTTGTAATTATAATCCTAGTGTTTTACATTAAGAAACTTTAAATAATATGAATAAACAGCAAGTAAACACTATAATCAGCAGTGCACCCCGAAATATTTTATTTAAAATAAATAATTTGAAAATGAATCGATATGATTTTTTAACTTTGTAATCCTGTTTTAACATTTTTCATAAAGAAAGTGTTCAAATATGAATAAACCAAGTAAACACTGTAACCAGCAGTGCACTCAGTTATATTCATTTTATTTTATTTTTATTATTATTATTATTTTTTACATTTAATTTTATATTTGAAATAAATAATTTGAAAATAAATCAATTTTTAAATGTTTTCTTTGATAAGAAAAATAAATAATTTTTAATAAAATAAATAATGTTTTCAAATAAAATAAATAGTGATTACAGTCATCTGGTACAGCAAGTCTGTGTGGACTAGGACTCATATTTCCTCAAATAAATACCAATTAATGCAAATTTTACATGCAGTACACAGTGAATATATATACCACGAATATGACAAACTTGTGATATATCATGTGCTAGTAGATTCCATCACATTTCTTGCTGTTTTTCTTCAATTGAAAATAGAAACTCTTCCCAAACGCCTCCTTTTCTGTTTGTACATATAGCATGCTAATTGGGATGTAGCCTAATCCTAGTGGCGTCTCATTACAGTGGCATTGGTGGTGTTATTATCGCTGCCTATCTGTTATTCCCCAGTTAGCCTGTTAGCAACTTTGACTTGCTCTTGTTTTCACCCTGTGATGCTCCCATTAGCCCTTTGACCCAGTTCCCATGGCGATTGTTGTCCTGCACCTACAACGACCTACAACAATGACACGACTGGAGTTATTGATCTCTGCTTTTCATTCACGCTTCTTCAGCTTACAGAGACCTGCGAGAGCGCTGCACTTTAGAGGTCCTAATGGCATCAATGTATCACACACACGCATGCTCGGCATTAGAGGCTGAAAGCTCCACTGTCCTTTCAACATGCTGTTGTTTTACTCAGCATTACTGGCCCATCTGTCGACCACTGTTTACTGTGATCTTCTGGTCATGACGGGTGTTTGTGCTGTTGCTGACATAATTGCATGCTGTTGTTTGAAGCAGGGCTATTACAGGTAACTAAAACTAGAACCATAAAAAATGTACTTTAGAAATCATTATTAACTGAAATAGTTTATAAAATATTTTAAAAAATAATGTAAAATATAAAAAATGTAACTTTATTTCAGTTAGCATTTATATTTAGTTTAATTTGATGTATTAAAATAACTAAAACTGAAAAAAAATTAGTACAAATTATATAGATATATTACAAAAATAATAAAAATGTCGAAACAGCAAAATTACTAAAACTAACTAAAAAACATGAAACAGAAAATTAGAAAATAAAAACAAATTAAAAATAAAATAAAAATAATAGAATTTAATAAAACCTTAGATATTATTACATATTTATTACATATTTATCATTATAGATATTCTAGACATGTTTAAAAAAGCAAAAATCTAATAAAATTACAAACACAACAAAATTGCTAAAACATTAGAATTAAAATAAAACAGAAAATATGAAAATAAAAACTAATTCAAAATAAAAATAATAAATATTAATAAAATCTATGTAGACATTTAAAAAAGCAAAAATCTAATAAAATTACGAACACAAAATTACTAAAACATTAGAATTAAAATAAAAGAGAAAATATGAAAATAAAAACTTATTCAAATAAAAAATCATAAAAAATTAATAAAATCTATGTAGACATTTTAAAAAAGCAAAAATTTGATAAAAATGACAACATATAACAAAATTACTAAAAGTAGCTAAAATTAAATGAAAACAGAAAATATGAAAATAAAAAACTTAAACTTAAACTAAAACTAAATGGAAAGTATTACAATATTAATAAAATATGAATTAACTATAATTGTATTTCAATTATAAAAAGAAAACACTTTTTTGAAGCTTGTAGGACATAGGGCAAAGAACAAAAAAAAGTTGTTACGAGTTGGCTGTACAATAAAGTGCACAACGAACAAGTAGAGTCCAAGTAGTCCTTTTTAATAAATCCACAAGGGGAAACCACCAACAAATAATACCAAACAACAATACCGGACACAGAACTGAGGAAACATAAGGCTTAAAAGCATGGACACAGATAAACTGAATGAGAACAAGTGGGAACTAATCAATTAACTAGGCGCTCAGGGAAACTAGGTCAAATGATAGAAACACCAATAACACAATGGAACAGAAAAAAGAACAGGCACGTGACAAAAATGAGTGTTTGGATATTACAAAATGTTTCATGTGCAGAAACAACCAAGTAATCCATCATTATTCTTTGAGAAACTTGACTTCAGAATGTTGTTCTGGCAACATTCTGACGACAACAATGTTGTCAGCTAACTCAGTCAATAGTGTACAGTACTTTTGTCTGGTTGGTTCATCTAGTGGGGCAGAAATTACACTTTAAATGTGTGTGTGAAATGAGATGTTGTTTGCCTCATGTTGTGTGTGTGATTTTCTTTTCTTTCACTCTCTCTGGGTATTTGAAGCGTGTAACAGATTCCAGTTTGTACAAGCTCAGTAAAGCTAAAGATGTTCGGCCTAGTTTGAATATAATAAATAAATAATGTGACTATTTATAATGTATCATATTCTATATATTATTCTTTTCAGAAATACATACTACATACAACTCATTTTTTTGTGATATCTGAGTGAAAATAGTTTTTACACCAGTGTATGCAAACCACATTTTCATTGAAATCATAAGGCAAATGTAAAAGCATTTTAGACATGGTAATAACTGCAAAACTTACCCTGAACTCTTTCTGTTTTTCTCTCTTTCATGCTCTAATGGCTTCACTCTCTTCTCTCCATCAGGTAAGTGTTTGTTTTTACCCTTTAAAGCATCGTGTGTGTGTGTGTGTGTATGTGTCAAGTGTGTAGCTCTTGTTTTCAGGACAGTAGAGATGCACTTTCACTGTCTCTGATTATGATGATGATGATAATGATGATGTAGACACTGCAGCAGACAATGCTTAGCTTTATTTTACCTTCCCTAGAAAGAGTCTAATCAACAGACTTGTGGATTAGTGCATTCGACTAATGAGACCCAACTATTTGTCCATTGTGTTTGGCAAGCTTTCACAGTAGAGGTCTGCATTACCGCGGTAATGGCGGGACCACATTTCTATGTTCTGGTTTTGAGTGGGCAGAGAGTAGCGTAGGAGAATGTAATTTTACTTTTTAAATTAATAATCCATGTGAGACAGCTTCCTTGGAAGTTTTCTGAGGCCTCCTAGTGCTTCCTGGTCGTGAGGTTTTGTTCTATCATGTATAAAATTGGGGATGGACATTTAAAATGTCATATTCTATTACTGCAGGTTTCATCATGATTTGTACTCTGCAGACCTCCAGGATTTGTTGCCAAAAATGTTTCTTTAGGTATGATGATTTTAGAAAGATGATAAGTATGCATTATGTACTGTATACTGGGCACGAGACAAACATTTTATGTATGCATAGAATAAACAAAATAAGCAATATACACTGCAAAAGTTTCAAATCATTATGATTTAAAAAAAAAAGTTTTTTCAAAGTCTATTAAGCTCATCCAGGCTGCATTTATTTGAACAAAAATACAATAAAAACAATAATATTGTGCAATATTATTTCACAATAAAATTTAATATTATTAATGATAATAATATTAGAATATATACAGTGGGTACGGAAAGTATTCAGACCCTCTTAAATTTTTCACTCTTTGTTATATTGCAGCCATTTGCTAAAATCATTTAAGTTAATTTTTTTTCCTCATTAATGTACACACAGCACCCCATATTGACAGAAAAACACAGAATTGTTGACATTTTTGCAGATTTATTAAAAAAGAAAAACTGAAATATCACATATATATATATATATATATATATATATATATATATATATATATTAGTGATCATTCTAATATGCTGATTTGAACCGTGATACATTTTATTTTTCAGGATTGTTGTTTAGTCACTTTTGATCAATTTAATGCATCCTTGCTGAATAAAAGTTAATACAATTAATTTATTTTTTTAATCGTATTTACTATAAATCTTATAATGCATCACAGTTTCCAAATACAACATGTAGTAAAAATATTGCACAAGATTATTGATTTTACTGTATATTTTATCAAATAAATGCAGCAGAAGTGACTTCTTTCAGAAACATAAAAAATGTCATTTTTGTAATAATGATTCCACATTTCTGAATGATAATGTATCACTGAAATATATAGTGTGTAAAATGCTGTTTTTTTTATTTTATTTTTTTTATTTTTTAATCTTTGTATGCAGTATACAGTACAGTACAGGCCTTGAGAAAGTAGATTGTAACCTGGTGATGGAGAGTGGTGGGACAGGATAGTTTGAGATGAGAATCAGAATTAAGAGAGCATTATTTTGCATTCTGTGTTTGTGCAGTGAAACGAGTTTCAGAAGTTCAAAGGCGCACGAGAAGGTTGTTCTTTATTGTGTGAAAAACAGGTTTATATTGAGCTGGACGGTGTAATGCGCGTTCTCTGATCTCAGCAAGCTGTTCTCGGCTGAAATTCAACTTTAACAAACATCAAATACAGAAAACACCCTGTGTAAAAACAGCGTGTAGTTTAAATTCGTGTTTGAACACATTGAGACTGTGGCGGAGAATTCAAATGAGGTGAAGAAGTCTGAACGAGTGAGAGAGAGAGAGAGAGAGAGAGAATGGACAGCAATTTTAGCACAAATGGAGCGAGATATTGACCAGAGATATAACGGAGCACAGAGAGAGGTTTTATAATCTAAGGGAACATATTGGGAAAAAAGTTGCATAATATTACCTATAACTTGATGGTGCTAATGTCAAAAATATTAATACAAATTTTCCATCACATACAGTCAGCTTTAATGCTCTTATCAAAATAACAAAAGCAGACAAATGTCAAAAGTACAAAAATAAGGATTAATAATATATAATTTAACTTACAACATGCAAAAGAGTGGAAAATATGTTTAAACAATACTTTAATGTCAAAGAATTTTACATAAACACAAGTTTATAAATAAATTAGCTTTTTTACAAAATGTTTCATTTTCTGTCACTGTTGTGATGCAGAAAACATCATGTTTGCAACTTCTGTCTGTGGCCATAGTTCTAACCTTGAAATCAGGATTAAGCCCCGTTCACACCAAGAACGATAACTATAAAGATTACGATAAAGATAACGATATTAGCATCCACACCAGCGAACGATATCGTCTGTTTATTCTAGGCGCACATGCGTCTGCTGCTTTAAATTCTTGAGCTCGTGACAGCAGGATGGATTCTGATTGGCTGTCAATTTTTTATCGTTCATCAGCTGGAGAAAAATCGTTTTGAAATTGATTCCAACGATATCGTGTCGCTTTGTCTTTATCGTTACAGTTTTGGTGTGAACTATGCTATTGTTTAATATTGAGAACGATTTTTAGAACTATATCTTTATCATTATTATCTTTATAGTTATCGTGCTTGGTGTGAACGGGCCTTTAGACATTAATTGATGTCTTCTAAATCCTTCATACAGGAGAATTGATCAAATAGTTGTAGTCTGCCTCAGAGGAAGACGGGAATGTTGTGGTTTTGGTGTTTTTCTGCTGATTAAGGGACAAAACAAGACCTTACAAATGGTCATCAAAAGCAAAAATGCTACAAAATTCAACACATTTTGTGAGAAAGTGTGACATGCCTGAGCTGAGTTTTTGGATTTCATTCAGCAAATATGATGGAGGGTGGTTTATTTAAACCTTTATGCAATATCATAGAATAAGTCAGAATGTTTCCTTTTATTGCTGTTACACAAGGACATGTGTGTGTGTGTGTGTGTGTGTGTGTGTGTGTGTGTGTGTGTGTGTGTGTGTGTGTGTGTGTGTGTGTGTGTGTGTGTGTGTGTGTGTGTGAGAGAGATATATGTGG
>NW_015505281.1:976400-1002528 GCF_001515645.1 Sinocyclocheilus grahami | reverse complement strand
AGTGTGTTTTTTTTTTGTTCTTTCACACAGACATATGTGTGTGTGTGTGTGTGTGTGTGTGTGTGTGTGTGTGTGTGTGTGTGTGTGTGTGTGTGTGTGTGTGTGTGTGTGTGAGTGTGTGTGAGTGTGTGTTAGAGAGACATTTGGACCAGGAGGAGGTTAAGACATATTGATAGAGTCCAAGTGTCCTCTAGTTGACCTGTATCTGCTAATACACACATATATACTCACACACACACAATCACACAATCACACACACACACACACACACACACACACAAAGTATAAGCATTACAGGTAAAAAGCTTGTGCCATATATATTAGGGCTGTAGCTATCGATTATTTTAGTAATCGAGTATTCTACAGATTATTCCATCGATTAATCGAGTAATCGGATAAGAAGTAATTTTTCTTTATTAAAGAGCAATACTAAATATACAAGAGATAATAAGATATATCTTTTAAAATAAACAACTCATTTGTTTTCTTTTTAGAAAAATTTGCATTTTTATTGCTGAAATTTCCTACATTAATAACCGTGAAAACTAAACCCATTTAATGTATTTAATTGCCAAATTGCATTCAAAATGCAAATGCAAATATATCAATAAAAAAATATATAATAAATAAAAATACAAAAATCAATTTCACATTACTTTAAAAAAGGTAAACAGTACAAACTAAAACTAAGGCATAAATCAAAATGATAGTAATAAAAATTATAATAATAATACATAAACATTGCATTTATGTCATGCAACTTAACTTTCAAGTTTCAGCCTAACTAACTTTGATAAAGAATATCTCTTTGGTTTTGAGACTTTAGTCTTTGCAACTTCAGGGATCTTATCTATGCACAATCAGCTTGTAACATTCCAAAGAGAAAGGAAAACTTGAAATCACATCATATGACCGCTTTAAATGTCCCTATACGTACTGGTGTGTGTGTGTGTAAAACTTGTTTTTGATACCCGTCATATTCTGTGTACTGGTCAGTTCACAGCAGTGATAGAAATTAATCTGTTCCATTAAGTTTAAATTGATTTTTACATTTTATCGGCATTTTTACCTTTATAAAGGCTTTTTTCTTTTTTTCTAAAAGTGTGTGTCATCTTTTGAGTCAAATTCTTATAGTAATAAGAGTCGCAAAACAGCGCTGTGGCTGTGTTTGGAATTTTTTTGTTGGCAAAATAAACAAAAAACAGGCAATATAGTGTCTAAAACGTAAGTCTCATAATATTACCTTCTTGTTTATTGAATTGTTGAATAAAATCACATTTGTAATCATGCTGATTTTAGAGGTGAGAACTGGCACTCTTCGTGTGATATTGACTAACTTTCTTTCTGTGGTATTTTTAAGCACAATGGAGTTTAGTCTTTCACAAAACATAGCTAACTTAGGGACATTATAACTAGCCACCATATTGATTCACGGTCTTAAATATGTCCAGCGCTTTGTTTTTTTAAGTCTGGTCCCTGTTTTTATACAGTCTATGGTCTGGTACAGCGTTTATCAGGTTGTGCGTCAGTAATAATAGTCCGTGGGGAAACACGGTGTTCTGTGTGTAGTTACAGTAAATGGACTAAACGAAGCCTCGAGGCAAACAATTTGCCTCGATTATTTTTTTGTATTTGAATTACTCGAGGTATTCGAGGAATCGTTTCAGCCCTAAAATATGTGATATATTGTCTTCTGATGGTTTCTCAAAGATGCTCATCTCTCTTAACTCTCAGTCTGTCTGTTACTGCAGCACCTGAACTAATTATTGATGAGCATCACTATTACTATGACTTATATTTAAGGTTAGAGGTGTTTAAAAGTTTAGTAGTAGACTTCAGTGTGTGTGTGCGGTCCTGCAGTGTTTGTGAGTGATTCCTCAAGTCATGTGTGTTGATAAAGACAGTATGCTGGTAATTTATAGAGATGCACCGATCGATCGGCCAGGGATCGAAATTGGCCGATTTTCCTCATGATCGGCCCGGATCGGTGATCGGCCTGTCAGTCTCACTTCTTTATGTTTTCGAGCTGATACGTTTTGTTACCAGCGGCACAGGCAATAACATCAGCCAAGCATTCTCACTCTCTTCTCTCCGACGACCCCTTCTCTCTCACACACGTCTCATTTGCTCTGGTTAAATAGTGCTTGTATTGCGCATTATTTTAGTCATTCCCGCAGGTTTCGTGCACAATCTATCTATATTAGTGGAGCGCACAATCCACGCTCAGTCTCAAACAGCTTGTGAGCCACAAATACCAAAATGATTGGCTAACTGCGCTAAAACGTTCAAATACATAAAAAATTATGTCAAATTGCCCGTTTTGGCGAGTATACAGTTAAACACTGTCAGTTTTAGAATGTTAAATAGTTGAGAAAGAGAACGCATGTTGTGTGTAATAGTATATTGGGTCCATGGATAAACTCTTAAAAGGACCGCAGTCCAATATTCCTGCTGCTGTCTGTCATGTTAATCAAAGAACAAAAGACAAAGAAAATAATTTTCTGCTCTTGACTGAATACATTTTATAACTTTAATGGTAAGCATTAATCTGTATTTAATTTTTACGATGAACACTTCAGAAATTAAAGTAATTAAATGTAAAATAACACTGGATGTGTTATTTTACATTTGATTTACTTTAATTTCTGTAGTATTTCTTTACTGAATAAAAACGTAACCTGAAAAACTTAGTTTCATAGCTCTCTTTGTTCTATTGCATCAGGGTGGCCGTAGGTCCTTAAAAAGTCTTAAAATGTCTTAAATTCAGATGCAGTAGGTCTTAAATATTTTTGGTCACATTACCACAAAAATTTCTCCAGTCTAACGGACCCAGTGATTGTCCATCAAGAGTACTCCACACATAAAAAAACTCACAGAACAAACATACTGAAGTAAAAATTCTAAATGTTTAGTTTATTTATAGCATGATATAGTCAAGTAACATACAATGACAAGGGATCTATTTTGCTGAATATTTTCACGATTGCAAATGTTACGTTGATTTTAGTTCAACAAACAAGTAGTAAAGTATATGAAGTTACTTACATTTTTAGACACAATTGACTGTTTTGTTCTATTTCACCAACAAAAATAGTTCCAAACAAAGATCAGAACAGAATTATTGCGCACATTCTCCAAGCCACACCCGGCGTTTTTGTTACAGAATGATTCAGAGGTTTGAAGGAATCGGTTGAATGAATAAGTGACTTATCGCCACCTACTGGCGGTTTAGTCTCATGCTTAAAAGTATGCATTTTCCCCCAACATTTCTTATTTGTATGTTAAAAATTTTATTCACAACATTAATCCCATAACATTATTTATTGATGTTGTAATTTTGTAATTATTTAATTTGATTGGTAACAGCCCTGTAGTGTATTCAATGTCTTGATCAATTGTAAGAATTTGACTTGAAAGATGAAGCATACATTTAATAAGGTAAAAAAAAAGAAATTGGCCTTTTATAAAGGTAAATGACATCCTGTGGTAAATATTAAAAACATGCAGATTTAAGTATCTAAAAGCTGACAGAAAACTGATGAAAATTTAAATAAACTGTTTACGCCACCAAAAATCTCGGTGATGTGACACTTTTGTTTTGTGGGAATATTTTGTATGGGATATTGTCTGCTGATATGAAAAGTTCACTGTATATCGTAATAACAAATAGAATTTTTGACAGCGATGATATTTTGTTTTCTTTTTACATTTAAACGCATTAAATATTACATATACGTATGTAATATAATGTGTATTTCCATCACAGGCTTGGTCTTAAATTTCACATAAGGTGGTATTAAAAAGGTCTTAAAAAGTCTTAAATTTAACTTGTTCATATCTGTAGACACCCTGTGCATTTATTTGTGCTGTTGTTTGCATTTTTTTAATTTGTTCTTATTTTATTACTTACTTTTTACTTGTGTTTTTTTATGAAAATAAAACTTTGCGTTGAAGAAAAGTAGATTTTTGTTTGTATATGCTGTCAGTTATAGTTCTTAGAAAGAAAATCGGAATCTGCAAAAATCTGTATCGGCAGATCACACTAACAAAGTAATCGGAATCGGCCAAGAAAATTGCAATCGGTGCATCTCTAGTAACAGCCTATATATACTGATTGATTGATTGATTTATTTAGGGGCATGTCCTGGCCATGATTTCTAAACTGCCAAAAATGTCCTTGCTTTGGCTTTGTTTTTCTATTGTGTCATACATAAAAGTTATGACTGAAAAGCAGTTTGACCAATAGCGTGCGAGAAGGCTGGATCTATAGGGAATGGTCAAAACAATGCAAATACACACATATATGATACATAGAGAAACTGAAATATTGCCCCTTTATGGCAAAGTTGTGGATCAGATGCAACATTTTCACCCGCTGGACCATAAAACCCCACAGATGCACATTGAAGGACCAGAGCCACATCTACAGACCAGAAGATCACAGAGACTTAAGACAGAGCAGAACGACCCAGAACACCCTCACAACCCACACACTGACTTAAAACCACTCAAAAGCACTTATCAAACGCACTGCAAAGTCCTGACAGCCGCCCACAGCACTCCAGTATCACAGCCGTGGCAGAAACACTCTTGCTTTCTGTAGAGAACTCAACTACAATCTAGTTAAATTAGCCATCGTTTTATACACAACTAGATTTTATCTAGTGCTCGACCGATATTGATATTTTGATGGCCGATATCTTAGAGAGCAGGGTGGCCAATGGCCAATATCTAAAAAATATTATAGCGTTTGCTTTTCTATTACTAATAATAGAAAAGAAAGCGCTGTAATTTATACGTTTACTTTTTTATTTCAAAAAGACGAAAGATCTCTCAGAAGTTCCTCCACAGGCCAAAAAGAGATCAGTCCATCGCAAGTGGTCTATAAATTGTAAAGTTCAGGGCTTAAAGTTCTCCGGCACAGTGCCGGCTCTCCGGCTGCGGGGAAAAAAAGATAGTTGTCCTACATTTAAAAACACTTGTTGATATCACGTTCAAATTCATGAGTTCGCCTACCAATGTATGAGAGGAACACAGCTTTCACTCTCAACCAAACTAACATTACTAGCCAATCAGAAGTTTTTTCCTCTTATAAACACGAGATGCGCATAATAGTATTCAATTGCAGAGCTAACCCTTTTTCAGAGCTGATGAATGCAAAAGAAGCCTGGGTCTCGAGCGCGACACATTTAAAAAGATGCGAGGCGCAATGATCAAAGATTTCCATCTAGCATCATATTTACATAGAAAAGCTATTAAAAAAGCAGCAGAGCTTTGTAAACAGCTCAGAGTAATCACGTCATCTCCATAAAAACAATGTGTAATATGCATGTGTAATAACTTGCGAAAACTTGATGCTACAGCAGCACTTCTTCATCGTTGTCTTGTCTGATGCACTCAACCAAGCGTTCTAACCACGACCTCGCCCCTCCCCACCCCCCAACCATTAGAATTTCCGTAGGCGGGAATTATTTTTATGATATTCTAATGGGCCGCTTTGTGACATCCCAAAACCTGGAAAACAACGCTGTAGTCCAAACGAGCCGTTCTTGAAAAGGAATTTAACCAAGCGTTCTAACCACGACCTCGCCCCTCCCCACCCCCCAACCATTAGAATTTCCTTAGGCGGGAATTATTTTTATGATATTCTAATGGGCCGCTTTGTGACATCCCAAAACCTGGAAAACAACGCTGTAGTCCAAACGAGCCGTTCGTTGTAATTCTTGAAAAGGAATTAAAAAAAAAAGAAATATCTCCCTTTGGAGTGGACTTTGAGATTTGTAACTTTGTAGATCTTTTTTATGCCCAAACATACACACTATACACTGACTAAAATACAAAAAGTGATAAAGCACAATAGGACCCCTTCAACGGTAATTTACCAGTAAAGACTGTATGTGTGAAAGGGGCTAAACTCTTCCTCTGCATATGCGGTGAGTTTGGGTTGCTTAACGTTCATCTGGGAAAACTCACTTGATTTGTAACGTAAATCATTTAAACCTATCCCAACACTTGAAGCAGCAATGCACAAACCGATCGCTGTATGACATCAAAGCACCGCGAGAGCTACAGAGAGCAGATGGCTCTGCATGCTTTCGAATTGCTCTCGTGGTACTTTGATGTGCGATCTGTCTACGCGCTGCGGCTTCAAATCCAACACACCTCATCTCACAGCCAATCCGTTTTTCAAATGTAAACATGTCGTCGTCATGGAAGTTCTTCTTTGCGAGTTAAACAGACACAAAGTTTGCAATTTGTAATACAATATTGACTGTTTTTGCTGAAGTTCGCTGATGAAGTTTCAATCAAAGCCACAGCACAACTGTTTTGTGTCTCCGAGCAACACAGCTGTGTTTCGATACTGAATGAATCCACGTTTTGAATGAATCAAGTGAGTCGCGAGTCAATGATTCAGTAAACCATTCATAAATACAGCTGTGACAAGTGGGGGCGGGATTGGAGTAATTGATAATGAGCGACACCTGCACCACTCACCGGTCTCGAGTCCCACGGAGGAGCTCCGGAAGGATAAAAGGAGGAGTTATCCTTTCGCTCATTATCAATTACTCCACCGGCCTCGCTCCGTTCCCACGGCTCTTGGCCCCGCCCCCACTTGTCACAACAGCAGTCACTTGCCTCATTTTTGAATGAATCAGCCATTTGAATGAATGACTAATGACTCGCTCATTAAAACAGTAATTTACCGCCATCTACTGGTGGTTTGGTTCCATATTTAAAAGTATTGCATTTTCCCAACATTTTTAATTTGTATGTTCAAAAATATTTAAAACATTAATCTTATAAAATTATTTATGCATTTGAAATTTTGTGGTGTAAATGCATTCATGGTACCTCAGCTTCATCAAACAGTCTGTGTAAATACATCTAATGCCACTTCAGATGCAGCTTCTGTTTCCTCAGCAGTGGAAAGATGGAGTTTGTTGATAGTATGCGCACTCTAATGTGAACATTAAAATTTGCAAAAATAAATTACTCCACCTGCTCACAAAGAGAAGTATGAACACCGATGACAACAGAGTTGCACTGTCCAAAAAGTTTGTGGTATAAATGTGCTTTTTTTTTTACTTGAAGCATATGTTGTCTTTTTCCTTTATTTTGTTGCCATTGTGCACCAGAACGCTTCATTTACATGTTAAATTCTCAAAAATGTTCTTATGGGGGAGAATGCCCCTAGACCCCCCATACAATGGTCATATTCCAAACTATATCACCTTTTGTGAGTTTGCAGGTATGTTTATTCGTTTATTTAGTACAATTTGAAAGATAATAACGATATTGATTGATAAGTGAGATCTGATTTTAGTCCTTGAAAATCCTGGAATTTTATTTTGCAGTATCTGTACGAACCCTGTTTAAGTTACCAGTTCTTGGACCATTTTAATGTTTTTGTTGTTGTTAATTGAACTGTAGTTTTCTGTAGTAAATTGTCTTTGTATATTTCCTATTTTACCATTATTTCTTTTGAACAAGACAATTTCAGAAATTTAATGTTTTAGATTGTAGGTCATCTTGTACTCTGTCAAGGACAAAGCTAACCAGCAAAACTTGATATCAAAAGCATCCTAAATGTTACATGTGTTTGCACCATATTGTAGTGAGTAAACTTTCTTGGTATTGCTGTTTCAAATATCCCTCCATAATCTGTAGTCTGAGCCTGTCAAGGGCTAATGGCAATGGCAGATACGTTACTAGTTAGTTTCAAGGAAAATCATTTTCAAATAATGTTCTTTTTTTGTTTCAGGCCAAATAACCCTGTGTATGTGTCCGCCCCCGCAACCCCCAACCCCCGAATAAAAGTTCAGGCTCAGGATTTTTTTTTGCTTTAACCCCTGAAAGTTGGTTGCTTGACCATATAACTTTTTGCAGATTGAACTTGAAATTTAAATTTTTTAAAACTTTATTAACTATTAGTTTTATTAACTATTGGAATCCCCCCCCCTTTTTATTTCACTGAATTGCATTTCAGTGGTTAAATTTAAATTTTGATAATCAAAAAGCATATAAAATGTTGAAACTTGCAATTAAAAAAACCCCCCAAAAAACAACTAAATTAACAAAAATGTACTAAATCAAAATTAAAGCTGCAGCTTTAAACATAAATTTGCAAAATTCATAAAATATGCAAGTACATCATGAATCCATTTTCCAAACTGTGTTTTTGGCTTAACCTGAATCACTACAGTACACCTATAATAAGTTTTTATATTCGCTATTTTAGACTGGTTCTGGTAGAAACCGCTGCGGAGTAGCCCAGTACCTGTATGATTTGTCATAGACATAAACAGAGAGAAGTAGCTTCGGCCAGGCCTGCCTCCAGAGTCAAATCACTGAGGGTGCTTCTTACATTAGTCGCTAATTTAAGAATAATTTATATATATATACAGTGGGTACGGAAAGTATTCAGACCCCCTTAAATTTTTCACTCTTTGTTATATTGCAGCCATTTGCTAAAATCATTCAAGTAAATTTTTTTTCCTCATTAATGTACACACAGCACCCCATATTGACAGAAAAACACAGAATTGTTGACATTTTTGCAGATTTATTAAAAAAGAAAAACTGAAATATCACATGGTCCTAAGTATTCAGGTCCTTGCTCAGTATTTAGTAAAAGCACCCTTTTGATCTAATACAGCCATGAGTCTTTTGAATGTGGTCTGTACAGGACATCCAGACTTAAAACTGACATGTGAGGTCTCAGAGAAATTCACTCAAATATAATGTCCACTACAGAGGCAAAAACTCCATAGCTGGGTCCCAGGAGGATATATATACACACTCACTGGCTACTTTATTAGGTACACCTTGCTAGTACCGGGTTGGACCCCTTTTGCCTTCAGAACTGCCTTAATTCTTTGTGGCATAGATTCAATAAGGTGTTAGAAACATTCCTCAGAGATTTTGGTCCATATTGACATGATAGCATCACGCAGTTGCTGCAGATTTGTTGGCTGCACATTCATGATGCGAATCTCCTGTTCCACCACATCCCAAAGGTGCTCTATTGGATTGAGATCTGGTGACTGTGGAGGACATTTGAGTAAAGTGAACTCATTGTCATGTTCAAGAAACCAGTCTGAGATGATTTGAGCTTTGTGACATGGTGCATTATCCTGCTGGAAGTAGCCATCAGAAGATGGGTACACTGTAGTCATAAAAGGATGGACATGGTCAGCAACAATACTCAGGTAGGCTGTGGCGTTTAAACGATGCTCAGTTGGTACTAAGGGGCCCAAAGTGTGCCAAGAAAATATCCCCCACACCAGTACACCACCACCACCAGCCTGAACCGTTGAGACAAGGCAGGATAGATCCATGCTTTCATGTTCTTTATGCCAAATTCTGACCCTACCATCTGAATGTCATTTCAAGGCACACTCATTTTATGCGTATTTGGCGCCACTTATTGTTGTGGGTGTATTATTGACATGTCAAAGTCTAGACCCTGAATATAAGACGATTGCGTTTTTTCAGATGTATTTCCAAGAAAAAAAAACATTGTCTTATATTCGGGTCAATACGGTAAATCCCTTTTCTTCCCCATTTTGATGCTCGGTTTGAACTTCAGCAAGTCGCCTTCACCACATCTAGATGCCTAAATGCATTGAGTTGCTGCCATGTGATTGGCTGATTAGCAATTTGTGTTACCAAGCAATTGAACAGGTGTACCTAATAAAGTGGCCGGTGAGTGTGTGTGTATATATATATACATAATTTGTGCCGTCCATTACTATGGCACAAATAACGCTTCCTTTATTATCACTAAAAAGCGTCATCTCACAAAGTTACGTGATAATCAGTTAAATTCTCTACCCTGCACAATGAATCACTTATTTACATTGTGTCTAGTTACAGTATAATGAAATGATTCGTGCTGAACAGAAACTCCAACAGCCGCGAGAGGATTCTAACTTAAACGGTAGGCTAATTCTAACTGATCCGCTGTTGTGTTCAAGAAATAAGCAGATACGTCTGTGATTAGTTACATTGCTCAACTCTGCAAATATATAGAAACCAATCTCCCAGAGTGAGACCATACCGCACTGGATGGTTTGCCAAATCTACAATGAAATGCCATTATTGCAGCTTTAACTGAGGGTGATATTGATTGCGTTTGAGGGTGCTTAGCCTGGCTCTGGCTACAATGTTCTTCCGCAAGACTCAGTTCCACAGTTCTGTTTATTAAGCGCTAGAGTGCCAAAAGTTACGGACTGCAGCTTAACAAAAAAGGGCTCTATAAAATCAGTTTATATACTGCCAGTATACTTTTATACATTTATATACTTATGTCAGCCAAATGTTAATCAATTTAACATTTATTAGACTTTACAAATATTTTATATTATATATAAACATATTTAATATATAAACAACATATTTTTCTTAAATATATACATGCATGTGTTTCTATCTATATATACATAATAAATATATACAGTATACACACATATATTATGTAAACAAAAACTTTTATTTTGGATGCAATTAATCGTTTGACAGCACTAATATATATATATATATATATTATGAGGGGCCGTACAAGCCATAATTCATTTCGGCACTTTCACATACATGCATTTCTACTCTCTCTCACACGCTTACATTCTCCTTACACATACATACATTTCTGCTTTCACACATATACATTCTCCTTTCACATACATACATGTCTACCTTTTTTGGTATCCATTACTTCCTGTTTAAGCAGGAAGTCACTCTCAGACCAGGAAATACATGTGCAAGACTTGTTCAGCTCTTCCTCATAATTTTACAATGATACTGTTCAAAGTCATCCTGTTTTCCTTTCAAGTTTTTCATTTAAAAATATAATTATGTAACCTACGTGTTCTACGTGATCATATTGACAGGGCTCAACACTAAGGAAATTGTATACTGACCCGGTTTGGCCAATGGTTTCAATTTTTTACTTGCCCTGGCAAAATTTTCACAGGCCTAGCCACAATCAATAAATAAGACTTATTGTTTTCATTGTTGACTGTAACATTGTAAAGAAAAAGTTTTATTAAAGATAAAACTGAAATGAAGCATGCTTTTCAGGTTTTTCAGGTAGGTCTAACTATTCCAGTTAAGGGATGCACTGATCAGGATTTTGTGTGACCAGTTCCAATTGCCGAAATTTTATTTATTTTTTTTTAAACAATCAAATGACCCCGTTCCCATACTTGTTGCCAATTTATTTCCTTTTATTACTTTTATTACTTTTTTTTTATTTTTTTTTTTTACATTAAATGTTTATTTTGCTCTGTTACTGGCCAAACTAACCTTAAACAAACAAACAAAAATATATGCAATATGAAGCAACTGCACAAAACAAAAACATCAGACGGGCTGAATGAATATTTCATTATTACTCTTTATTATTATTAGTGTTTTATTACCTTAATTATACAGGTATGCATGTCTGCACCATGTCTGTAGGCTACTTTCTGTACTGGAAGCTCCTGACACCAAGACGAATTCCTTGTGTGTGTAAAAACACTTGGCAATAAAGCTCTTTCTGATTCAGATGAAAATGCAAATTCAATCTCTGAAAGCAGGTGGCGCTTATAGAACAGAAGCAATATAGCGTTTTCTGGGTAATTACTGTACGCAGTGCTGCGCTTATTGACACTCCTTTAATATGTATTTAACGAAGGTAAGAGGAAAAAGAAAATGCCATCGAAACTTTTCTTAAGAAAAGGCAACACCCGCAGCAGGTTCGGCACAGGCCCAGGTGCAGATCATCCCCACAGGCACCGCCACAACCGCACAGGTGGTGCAACAGAAGCTCCTCCAGCAGCAGGTTGTTACGGCAGCAGCAGCCTCCCCTCAAATCCAGACCCCGCCGCCACACAGTCTGGGCCAGGGTTCATTTCTCCTCAGAAATATATCCATATTAACCCCCACCCTAATTCCATAATTATGATTTTCTTTCAGTATTTCGAGCATCGCAAACAATGAATTTGTTCTGTCTGGTACAGTATTTTCTCTGCTAGCACGACTATTCTCTCCTCTTTGTGTCCGTCTTCAGTGCATCTGTCTTTAAGATAATATATAATGATGATCATTACGTTTGTGTTACCGAATTGCATCCTGTCAGGAATAACCTTCCCGCGTTGTTTTTAACCTGGTCATTTTTATTACTGTCAATTATGCTGGCGTTGCCAGATATTGAAAAACAAACAAAACAATCTAAAAATAAATAAACCGCAATGAGTCCAAATCTTGAGTTATGGAAATAATATAAAGACATCACTGTCCCTATCTTGCAACCTCCCAGCTTGTAACACTCCAAAGAGACAGGAACATTTGAAATTGCATCATATGACCCCTTTAAAAATGCCAAATATTGGTCTATTAGCTTTGCTGATATTTCTGTTGGCCACTAATATTATGTCTGTCGGTGTGCAGCAGTCCAACAGTGAAGCTCAAACACAGACTAACACACATGTTGTGTTTCATCTGAGAACACTGAATGTCTCAGAGCTAATCCAGAGTTTTGGCATGAATTAGTTCTCCACCTGCCCTTGAGTTTAATCCCTCTTGATTGTATTAACATGCATAAAGCCCTGCGTTATCAGACGACTGCTTCTGTTCCATTGAACCCTGGATCTAAATGGCTTAAACAAACACACACAGACACACACACACTGTTTTTGCATGTTTGTTTGTTCTGTGGTTTTTCCTAATATGATGTTTTATCTGCATGTACATGCGCAGCGTGAGGTTGGTTTGTGGGTGGAGAGGCAGGTGTGGGTGTTTACATTAGCTGCTTTAATGCAGAGGGGAACTGTTTTCCTTCAGGTTGCTCTTTTATAGCTCAGGAGACCTAATAGAGTTAATGGCATTTCAATTATGTTTCATTTTAAATGCCTCATATCACATGAAATCCAATTTTCTTGATCTTTTGAGATAGAAGAGCTCATTTTCATGCCTACGTACTGTAACTCTCAGAATGTCCTCCACAGGCAAAAAAGAGCATTTATTTGAACCGGATCCATTCATTGCAAGAAAATGTACAGTTGGTTGCTTGACCAGATAGTTTTACAGAGCCTACATCTACAGTAGTAATAATAATAAATATATATATAAATAATAAATATTAATTATATATACAGTGTAAAAAATGCAGAATACGTTTTTCTTTTCCAACCAGGCCTGCTGATGTGAGAATATGTGTGCGCGCCGATGGGGAAGCCCTCAGGCTGCGTGTCTGTAGATATCAGGGGTGTTTCTCTGTCGTTTTTCTGGGTTTGTCACTGATTGATCTTTACTTTCGTCTTAGGTTTCTTTCTCTGCTCGCATCTGTTCGCTGCTGCTTTCCCTGTATTTTTTCTATGCTTTTTCAGGCACCTCCATCACTCGCTCTTCCTGTCTTATAAAAACCATTACAGTAGCCGCACAAACACACACAGTCATTCATCCTGAATTCGATCTTCCTGCAGACAGGAAAATAAAAGTCTAATTCTCCTTAACGATTATAACATTAATCATTTTTCTATCTGTAATCATTTGTACTCAGTAATTAATACAGGCAAATGACTCACAAATCGCATTAGCTGCAGTGCATAATGGGCATTTAGATGGTGTTTGCTTAATTGAGTGATTAGCGGAAAAAAACCCTGTCCTGAGTTCGTGAAGACATTTTTGCCAAATTAAACCTGAAATGATGAAGCAAAGGATTGTGGGTATATGCCTAAAATGTTTTACAAGATTTGAAGATGTGACAGTAATGCACCCAGTGGCTAGTTTGCCTTTTTAAAGGTTCGAGATGTTTCGAAGCAGGTCGTGACACACAAACACAATGGTTTTGACACACACGCACACACAGGTGACACATTCATTCCTCAACACTGTGATGTGTCCCATTACACCTGCTGAAAGGAACTGACTCACAGAATTAATGATCCACACTCACACACAATGGTACAGTGGTTGCTAGGGTGTTCTGTGTGGTTGCTACGGATGGTCATGTACTCGGATAAATCAGCCAAATGCTTTTTAAATGTTGAGTCTGTGTCCTGATGTGTAAGACAGGTGTCTTTATCATTTCCCACTGTTTTTAGAGTCTTCTGCTATTAATTTTGTGTTTTTAATAGGAATGTTCATTTCGGTTATTTTTCCTAACCGACAACCGACGCTCATTAACCGATTGTTAACCGTTAACCGACAAGATTATTTTAAATTAGAATTGAATTAAATTAGAAAGGATAAGTGTCTGTGACCCGTTAAAAATACTAACATTTGTTTTCCGGGAATTAATTTTACAATGCGCAAAATGCAGCAAACAACAGAACATGAGGATTCACATGGTCATATCATATCACATCACGCACCCTTCTGCCAGCGGAGAAAAACATAATAAAGCTAGGCTATATATATATATATATATACAGTGGGGCAAAAAAGTACCTCTCTCATCTTTTTAAGTGGGAGAACTTGCACAATTGGTGGCTGACTAAATACTTTTTTTCCCCACTGTATATATAAAACGAATAAATAGGCCTATACGAGAAACATATTTTTACTTAAATAATAAATTAAGAAAATTAAAGAAAACTGTGCAACAAGTAGCCTAGTATGCAGACTTTCGATTCATTTTTGTGCTGCACGAAAGCAAACAGACGACAGAAAGCGGCATCCTATTTTTCTTTAGGCTTATTTTACAAAAGCACAAAGTTTGTTTTTATTGTGAATGTACACAAATAAAGGCAAACCTTTTGCAATTCCGATTATTTTTAGGACTAAAAGGAGTAGTTTCTTCCACTGCTAGAAGGAAAAAATTCAAGTGATTGCGCCGGCGCCGCATGCACTCACACAGTTAAGCATTGCTGCCTTTAAAAATGATTTTACACTATGTATTTAACTTAAACTATCAGTTGGTTGTGGCAGATCACTTAATTAATGTCATTCAAATGATTTGTCCAAATGGTTGATTAATTTGGTCATTGAATCATTCTTAGGGATGCACCCGATACTGAGCTCCTGTACTCATACTCGTTAAAATGCCCCGATACCAAACGCCGATACCACACAACATGTGTTAAGCGCCATATTCAGACAATGAAACACTGACAACAGACAGCAGAATGGAGTTATTAGAGATTAAGGATGTCGACGAAGGATATGTATGCAATGAGAAAAAAAAAATTAAGTTGTTTGCATGAAGCTGGGTGACAGCATGCCCAGGGGACTACAGGCTGTCATTAAGGCTAAGGGTTGCCCAACTAAGTATTGATAGTTATGTAAATACTGTCATACTAACAACTGTCTAATTTTTTGGTTGATTGTAATCCATTAGGCTACATACCTTTCTATCAAATTTATCTAACATTATCAAGCTGAATTTGTTCTGATTATATTGGTTCTTGTTATATTTTATTACCCTTTTCTAAACTATAGCGAATAAACTGTGATAATGTGAGAAATGTTGAAGGTGTCTGAATAAATTTTGGGTTGACTATCTATTTGATAAATTAAGTCAACCAACTAACATAATACATACTCTTTTGGTTTCTGTACCCAATATTTAAAAAATTTACAAATGCAATAAAATATTGGTATCGGTACTCTGTATCGGCAAGTACCAAAAATAAAAGTATCGTATCGGGCGAGTACTGTAAAAAGTGGTATCGGTGCATCCCTAATTAAAATGATTCATTCAGAATGTGGATTTATAGGGTAATGAAGCACAGCTGTGTTTTTCTTGCAGACACAAAACAGTTTTATTTTGAAATTTTTGACTAATATTTGATTGGGTTATTTTCCTGCTTATTACTGTGAAACTGGTTTGAAACGATCTGTATTCTATAAATCCCTATAGAAATAAAGGTGTATTGACTTGACAAAATAAAGCAATACTGACAATATTATGTAAAAATGTATAAAACTTACAATGTTAACTTTATTGAAAAAAAAAAAAAACTTGTGATGAAATAATCTATGTTGTTGCTAGGGTTGTAGGGTGCTCCATTCTAGGTAATTGCTATGGTGTCACTAGGGTATTTAGGTATTTTAAATTATAGTATTTGTTTATTTACTTGCATATATCAAAACACTCAAGTGTGTGCAGTCGTTTGTAAGAAGAAAAACTCTGATGGAGGGCTGAAGGAAATGTGTGTGTTTGAATGAGATCTAAATGAGTTATGTGAGATTAACATTCAAAACATGCCATCTTCACACTTATGAATTCACTTGAGCACTTTAATTCCATATGCTGAATAATTGCAGTCAGAGAGAGAGATGATTGGATAGAAAGCATGATTGGATCGAAAGCATGACGACAGCTAAAGGTGGATGTTGGTGTAAATTGATGAATTCTCTTCTGCCGAGCAATGCTGTTTTCGTCTTATTAATATCATGTTATAATATCTGCTCCAGTTCAACAACATGAACAGCATCTGACATTTGCTTCACTATTGCAACACATTTAATGAGCTTTGTTTACAAGCACTTGACAACATTAGACAGAACTGTGTAAATGCCAAACGACTGAGCTGAATACAATAACTATTTGTAAAAAAGACAATGCAATACAAATTTAAATCTAGCTAGTCAAAAGCTGCAAGATGTGCTGTACACTGTAAAATCAGTGAAAAATCTGTGAAATGTGCAAAAAATTGATTTTTGGAAGCATGTTTTATATGAAAGTACTAGTCAGTTTTCTTCTGCAAAATTTTCATGATTAAATCAGTGTGTTACTATAATTATGTAATTATTTTTTAAATTTACTAGCAATTTCTGAGTAAAGTTGTTTCTACACCAATTGTTTTTTCAGTGTCCTGTAAAAAATAACAGCTGTGGTAGCAGTTTTACAGAGTGAACTTATATTTACAGTAGAAATGTGTATTTCATTAACTGAAATAATGCTAAATCATTTTTTTCTACTTTCATATACTGACAACCACCTTGAAAATCAAAGTTCATCATAAGTAGCTTTTTCTCAAGATCAGGTGAAATATTGAACTAAAACTGACACTTAAATAATGCAGTAAACATTATTTTATCAACATTAATTGTAACATAAAAACTTAATGTACATTACTGATTACAAATTGGAAGAAGAATATTATTGCCATGAATTCTGGAAATGTCAATTTATGGTTTTCAATGTGGTGTTCTGTACATATAAGCTGTGAATGCTCTACATAACTAGGCCATCTGAGAGAATGAGTTCTCAGGCTAATTACACTGAACAAAATTATAAACGCAACACTTTTGCATTTTTCATGAGCTAAATTCAAGGATCTAAGACTTTTTCTATGTACACAAAAGGCCTATTTCTCTCAAATATTGTTCACAAATCTATCTAAATCTGTGTTAGTGAGCACTTCTCCTTTGCCGAGATAATCCATCCACCTCACAGGTGTGGCATATCAAGATGCTGATTAGACAGCATGATTATTGCACAGGTGTGCCTTAGGCTGGCCAAAGATTATATATATATATATATATATATATATATATATATATATATATATATATATATATAAGGATAATATATATATGAGATGTAACTTAAAGCTTAATAAAGTGTTGGGAATAAGTACAGAAAAACTTCGGCGCCACCGCTCTATCGCTATGATTCGTCAGGATCGTTGTGCATTCTCAGTGTTTTGCTGGCATGCAGCTGATTTCATGCACGAGGTATTCTGCGATATATTGCAATTTATTACCTGTGATATATTGCGGGGGATCTTTAATCTTAATCTTAGCACTCAGCATACTCGGTTAAAAAAGTCACCGCTCACCACTGGGTTTTCACTGTAAATGATAAAATGTCTTGTTCATTTTTAACTTCTGAAAACTGTATATTTAACAGTATTTTACTGTAAAATTACATGAAATGTCCTGTTAGATCTATTACAGTTTCTCACTGAATAATAATATTCTAAACAGGTTTTTACTGTTAAAATAGAGCCTCTGCACTGTTGATTGCATTGGCAAGATGAGCAGTGACTTGCTTTTTTACTGAAATGATCTTCTGTTATTAATTATTATTGTAATTATTCTCTGTATAGGACTGACGGCCATCTCTAAAAGATGCGTTTTGAACTTTCACACGCGCATTTGTATTTTCGCTGAGATCATGTAAATTCGATTCACCTGATGGACAGTTTCAATTAGTCTCCCGCGGCGCTCCATTGTTGTCAGCCGCGTCATTGTTGAGCTTTTGTTGTTGTAGTTGTGGCGGCGGCGATGCGACGGTTGTCACGGCAGCGCCGGCAGGAGAAACTCCTCTGATCTGATTCTCTCCCAGATGAAAGGATGCTTTCCTCTCGATCTGTCCCTGGGATCATGGGTGCATGTAAGGTTTTTAAGGCTTACATGAAGATGTCAGCACTTTTGATGGCCCTGTGACCCTTCCCGCTGTGAGATTTTCACTGCACGCTGTCATTGTGTCGTGAAGGATTAAAGAACGGAGTTGCGAAGGTGTAAATTATTAATTAGACGCTATACTGTAAGCCATGTGTTTTCCAAAGATACAGTCGCTAACACACACACCGGCATTTCCAATTTCAGCTCGGTGATTGGTGGCTCTTGTGTTGATTAAGAGGGTTTAGTTCATTTAGGGTAATTATGTCCGGCGCTCTTTAAAGTCACACAAACCTCTCATAGCCAATCAAAAGCCTGAGGGCCGTCTGAGAGGCCAGACGCTTTTCCAGGTACTTATCCTTCACTAAAACTGATCGCTAATTCATCCGATGCCATACACGTGTTTGGTGAAATGTGTGTGTGTGTATTTTGAGGCTTTTCTTTTATCACAGTACACATTCAGCTTTACAGAAAATCATGATTTTAATGTTTATAATATCTTAATATCATCATGGATTATTGTTGCATGTAGCAGATTAGAGCTGGATAATGATAGCTACATTTTGTTATTATGTAAACTAGGGCTGCATAATATTGGAAAAAACTCACATTGAGATATTTTGTTTTTCTGCGATATATATTGTGATATGAAAAAAAAATCACCAGATGACTTGAATTGCTCTATTTGGGAAAAAAAATCAATGATTGGGGTGATTATAGAAGCATAGATAAATGTAATAGAATAAAGATACAAATGAAATAAACAATGCTTTATATTTTTCAGGTAAGTCTAACAGTATTCAGGTACAGAAATTGAATAATCAAATGTAAAATAACGCTGCATAGTCTTCACTGTATAAATTAAATCTAATAAATCTGTGTTAAAGCTACAAAAGTGCTTTTTCTCTGTGTTTTGTTGTTTGATTAACATCCATGACACAAAAAGCAACAGGAACATTAAACTGCTGTGGGTCATTGACAGTATGGATGGCTTTTACTATTTGATATTAGTTAATTGAATGTGTGTGTGTGTGTGTGGGGGGGGGGGGGGGGGGGGGGCTTTAATCTTAATCTTAGCACTCAGCATACTCGGTTAAAAAAGTCACCGCTCACCACTGGGTTTTCACTGTAAATGACACGACACGACACGAGCTGTGCGGTGCGACGCGACAAAATACTATAAAACCCATTATAATCAGTGATACCGTCTATACTGGATGCGGCACGGCACAACGTAATAAAATACTATAATCAGTGATGCTGTCTACACTAGGGTTGGGCGATGTCTACCAAATTGGCATCGGACGATGGCTGCAGTGAATCATTGTCGCGGCGCAACAAATTAGAGCTGTGCAATTAATCAAAAAACTGTTTAGATTTAGATTTTGGCCTCCAACGAATATGAAAATACAATAATCGAGATAAAACGATTATTGCACCCCATTCCGCCCCCTTTTCCAGCACGGCGCTTTCGTTCCTCCATAAAAGCCCAATTTCACAGGCAAATCAGTAAAATCATGTAACGTGACTTTTGCAAAATGGGACATGCTTAATTTGTAGAAGTATATTTATTCATGGTTTTAAAAGCGTGACAGAGAACTTGCGCTGCTCCTCTGAAAGATATATGCGCTCAGAGATGAAACAGAACACGGACATGTAGTCATCTTTTAGCTCAAGCTGCGTGCCTAAACGGTCAAATACACGCAAAAATGTGTTAAAATGCGGCACTTAGTAATTATTCATGTATACCTTCGTCGGTCATGTAATAAATTAACTTAAAGAGTTGAGAATGAAAATATGCGTGTAACGGTAAATTGGATCCATGCAGCTCTTAAAGTGACAGCGGGCTATTTTCCTGCTGCAACTGTGTGCTTAATATTAATCAAACAACAAAAGACCAATTCAAAATAACACTGCTCTTGCGTGAAGGACTTTTGTAGCTTTAATAAGAAACAAAAAAAGTTTCATTCTTACAGTGAAGACTATGCTGTTTTATTTTACATTTGATTATTCATTTCTATAGTAGACTGTAAACCCAGCTCGGCTGTAAATATCAGGCTCAAATCGGCCGATAATATCTGCAAAACGATATATCGGTTGGGCTCTAGTTATAAGCCGGGCTTTGGGTGCTTTCACTTTCGAATTGCCGATCTTGTTGTCACGTTTTACAAGAAAAGATAATTGTCTGTTTTACTTACATCTACACACCTTTCACTTTTTAAGACTGAAACAAAAGATGGATTCTTTGTTATTTTTAATTAAAAAGCACAACAACAATAAAACAGTAAGATACAATGACAAACTAGCTTACAAACGTTTATTAACAAAAACGATTTCTATAGAATTGTATTCTATACAGACTAATAAATTACAGAACGTTTAGCAAACACTGAGGAATCAAATAAAAAAAATTAAATAAAAGAGAGCCTCCATAGCGTAACGTGAGGTAAACAAGCTTGTTTACCTCACTTGTTTAAAAATGAAAACAAAAAGAAAAGTAAAATGTCTCAGGTTACTTATGTAACCGTGGTTCCCTGAGTAGGGAACTTCGAGCTGCGTCCTCTAGGGGTCGCTGTGGGGCACGCCTCATCGTGACCCGTGTCTGAAGCATACATTGAAAAAACACCAACTCGTTGGCGGGCGACAGCCATGACGTCACTACTGGTGCGACTATAGTATAAATAGGCGCCGGGAGCACACATCATTCACTTCTTCGTCTGAAGCTTGCGTCCGCAGCATGGCAAGAAACCTAGAGGACGCAGTGTCTCGTTCCCTACTCAGGGAACCACGGTTACATAAGTAACCTGAGACGTTCCCTTTCATGGGAACTTCGAACTGCGTCCTCTAGGGGTCGCTATGGGGAACGGTATACCCACGCCACCATGCTGAGGGGAGTGCATGCCGGAACCAGGCCGAGCACTAAGTACCAACTCTACCATATTGCTATGGGAGTTGCCCCTGGGACGTTAGACGGCTGTCAGTGACGTTATTCCCTACGGCCAAAGGCCTAGGCTACATACCCCAAAATACTTACCTGTTAGGGCCAGACTCCTGGGCCCGGGGTAGAGCTCAAGGCTTGGAATCAGGAATAGGTTCCTTTAAGGGAATGTGACCAAGAGCCTAGAATCATACTAGTCTTGGCCTGTCACAATCGGGGCTACCGCACGTTTCTCTTACCATAACATGGATTTAAAAATACCATTCTAAGGGGTTCTTGTGTCACTCTGAAAGAACAGCCCATAGATGGAAATGGCGCATCCCAAAATGCTATGTTTGAGAAGTCATCAAGTCAATCTATGGCTATAATGCTGGAGTGGCTAGCAGTAAATCTGTAGCTGAGGGAGCAAACATCCAGCTCTCAATCGAGAGGGAGCTCGACCTACAGCATGTTCCAATGGTGGAACAGCTAGCAGTTATTTAGCTGAGGGAGCAATACAGCCAGTTCTCAATCGAGAAGGGGGCTCGACCTGCAACATAATTTACTTAGCTGTGGGAGCAACACACCTAAACCCAGCTCTCAACGAGAGGGGGCTCGACCTACAGCGTGATTGTAAAATCAGAAGGGTATGCGTACTGCAAGCTAGCCAAACCCTCAGCGCATCAGGGAGGTAGAGGAAGGGCCTAAATCCCCTGATACTGCTGCTTCCAGGTGCTCTGGAGAAACAGAGAACTCAAACTCCTCATGTGAGAGGAGAACTCCGAATTCAGAGGAATAGCGTTGCTCATTCCAGGTAACCCTTTGATAAAAAGGGGAGCACTGCTCAATACTACCACGAGGACAGCCCATGAAGCGAGGAATCCAACTCCTCAGAGAGGATTAACGTTCGAAAGAAACACCATACTCACAATAACCCTCAATGGTGAGGGGAGCGATGCTTCCAGAGTGTGTCGATAGAGACACACTAGTTGAGTGGAGCCAGGGTCTAAACCAACCCAGAGAAAGGGAACGAGGTCAATAACGCGTAACCCTTACCATACAGGATTTCAGAAAAGTGGGCAAAGCATAACGCGCACACTTACCACTTATGTGGATTTTAGAAAGTGGGCAAAGCATAACGTGCACACTTACCACTTATGTGGATTTGTAGAAAAGTGCGCAAAGCTTAACGTGTGCACTTACCATAGGATTTTAGAGTTTTCCAAGCATCTGTTTACAGATACCCGGAAGTACTGGGCCAAACGGGAGAGGCAAGCTCAAATACAGCAAGCCCGAGACAGCATTTACACAGGAAGGTTCTCGTAATGCCACCTATACCTCCCGCTCGTTGCCTCAGCAAGAGGGGATATCCTGATGATCGGGAAGCCCCTCAGGGCGACCCAGATATGTAAGACCCCCGAAGGAAATGAGTAGATACTGAGGTATCACTCTGATCCGGACAAAAGCACTGACTGGATCACATCCCTTAGGTATTTTACTTACCTTCCTTTGACCCGCGATTCTTCCTACTCCTACCGCGGGCGGGGAGGAGCGCGAGCCACGACACTAGCCTTCTGAGCCTGTCTCTGATCCTCAAACCAAGATGGGCTAGGATCCCTGGTTTGTTCGGGCTCAGACCTGGACTTTTTCGTGAAGTCAAGTCACCTTTATTTATATAGCACTTTTAACAATACAGATTGTGTCAAAGCAACTGAACAGCATTAATTAGGAAAATAGTGTGTCAATAATGCAAAATGACAATAGTAAACACTAATTTTTCAGTTAAAGTCAGTTCATCATTGAATTCAGTGATGTCATCATCCAGCTCAGTTCAGTTTAAATAGTATATTTGCAATCATTTGCAATCAAGTCAACGATATCGCTGGAAATGAAGTGTCCCCAACTAAGCAAGCCAGAGGCGACAGCGGCAAGGAACCAAAACTCCATCGGTGACAGAATGGAGAAAAAACCTTGGGAGAAACCAGGCTCAGTCGGGGGGCCAGTTCTCCTCTGACCAGACAAAACCAGCAGTTCAATTTCAGGCTGCAGCAAAGAAGGCCGCTATCCCGGTCTTTCTGCAGGTCAGCCTGATATGCTTGGAGCATCACCATCGTGTGCAATGAAGCGACAGCCCGACTTGCTGCTGCTGCGTATGCCCTGGCATCCGAGCGAGATGTCAAGGAGGGGAGTCTTAGAGGACGTCTCCAGCGTCTCTCTATAGGGGCATCTTCTCATAACCGCTTTCGCGCATTGCCTCGATGTTGGCATAACTCGTATGTTGAAATCGATGGATGCTTGAGGAAAAAACGGTCTCTTCCATTCCTTCTCAAAAATGAGATGAATAGAGATCGCTCTTACCACAGAAATTTTTTGCACGCTTCAAACAAAACAGTCAATGAAGACGAAGAAGAGAATGGTGTTTGCTCCCGGAGCCTTTTTATACTAAAGTTGCACCGGTAGTGACGTCATGACTGTCGCCGGCCAACGAGTTGGTGTTTTTTCAATGTATGCTTCAGACACGGGTCACGACGAGGCGTTCCCCATAGCGACCCCTAGAGGACGCAGTTTGAAGTTCCCATGAAAGGGAACTAAAGTTGCTGTCGGTTTCCCCACAAGAATACCAACATGTTCACCCTCTCTGGTTTAAGAAGTGGTCTTTTATTTACTTAAGCTTGAAACCATCCATCGTTTCCTCAATATTTGTGTCATTTTTGCTGTGCGCACCTTCGCGCTCGTGCTGACGTGAAGAGTATAAACCAGGCTCTACTCTCTTAAGCGCTGCGCAGTTCAAACGAGTAACGCGGTTTCGTTATGCTTTCAGTTTTGTTTGCCATTTTATGTTTCACTTATGCAACAGAAATGGCAGCGATTATGAGTTGAACAACGCAGTGGTCACGCCAGTACGACCGCACACAAAATTTAGTCGCACAGGCAGAAAAAATGGTCACAAAATGCAACCATTTGGTCGCAGTCTGGGGCCCTGTGCTGCCGTCCACCATCCAGTCTACAGTCCCTGCGTGTGACGGTGCATCTAAACATACACAGGGGTAGCGGGTCTCAGGTGGGCCTGAACTCATGAGTTTGTTTTGAAGTGGAAGGCAGAGACAGGTCATCACTCTCAGTTTATAGAGCAGGAGAAAGAGCTCATCTCTGCGTCTGCGGCACTCCGGCACTCAGAATTACTTCCATCTCTCAAGTGGCACAGAGTGAGTGTGAAGAGTGTGTGTCTGTGTGGTAATAGAGTTCTCACTCTCATGCACAACATCCTGACAGGCTTTCACAGCTACAGCTGACAGTGTGACACACACATATGACTGCTAGTGTAATCATGCTCAACACACACACACACACATGCATGCATATTAATATTCATATGCATGCTTGTGATATCTGTGCACCTGTGAACAGTCTGCTGTAGCTTACAACCCTCATTTGGCATCATATAGGGCCAGCCTGGTGTGTTACATCTTCATGAGGCAAATATGCAGTGGTGTATAAAGTTCAACAATTCGTCTCCTCCGCATCAACCTGGTGCCATTTTGGAGAATATCCGCTAGATGTAAACAGCGTATGATGTTCTGTGTCAGCTGCATCACACGGATACGCTGTTTCTGTTCAGATCAAATCACAACAACATAGGAAACCGATCCGGCGTGATGCAGCTGACACAGAACAGCATACGTTGTTTACGTCCAGCGGATATTCTCCAAAACGGCACCAGGGTGATGTTGTAAATTGCTGTAACACGTGGCCTCAAGTAGTTTATTGCTATATTAAACACAAATACAACATCTTCACTAGAGCTCTAATATCAAGATAACAACTGCATCTCATTACCACAGCAGAGGGCCAAAGATCACACAATTACAAATATCTGCACATACATACACACACACACACACACACACACACACACACACACACACACTCTTGACCTGACTCATTAAAAAGCACCAGTCACACGCGTTCCTGCTGCATGGCCTCGCAACAAATCCTGCATTTAATAAAGCAGCAGTCCTCTTGTTTCCAACACACACCTGCGTTTATTAGGCTGTGAAACTAGATATGTAGACACTAACAAGGATGACATCACCGGACCCAATTAAAGCATCCATCACAGTGCAACTGATTTAAGAAAACAACACAAGCCTGAGAGAATAAAACACTAATTGCTGTCTTAATTCTGTTTAATTTAATGCCCCATTGAAATGTAGATTTATGTTTATTTAGTATCTATTTGATAAATAGTATACAGTCTTTTGAATTTAGGTGAGTTTGCATGTTTTACATGAGAGTTGTTGTCATGATGTGCACATTTGCTTTATTAGTGGTGTTTTTCTCTTCTGTATCTCCCTCAAATGAGCCTATAATAGTTCAAACAGAACCATATGAGGTGCTCAGTCTCATTTGCAGTGTGTGGGTACAGATGAATGTGTTAGTCTGCAGAAAGATGAACAGGCTTAGAAGCTAGTAAGAGAGTTAATAATGCAGAAAAACAGAAACTGTGTCTCTGTCTCAACAACAAAAAGCAGCGGTATTGTTTCTAATGAGAGCTCTTGGGAAAACCCCACCCACCACTTTTTGTGTGCTGATTGGTTGACACGTGGCACAGACACTTTTAAGGGCGGTCATCCTGATGGACAATGCCAGCACTATAGTATGAAATATATACATACATATATATTAGGGGTGGGTTTTGATACAAAATTCACAATTCGATTCGATTCTCATTCACAAGCTTTCGATTCGATTACCGATTCGATTCAATATCGATTATTTTGGATACATATCAGGTACAGTACATGCCAAATTTTCTCAAGGAAAAAAAAATCTCTCAACTAATGCTGTATGTATATATATATATATATATATATA
>NW_015505281.1:966689-972665 GCF_001515645.1 Sinocyclocheilus grahami | reverse complement strand
TATATAAATATATATATATATATATATATATATATATATATATATATATATATATATATATATATATATATATGTATAATATATATATATATGGTACAATGGGGCTAAAGGCCCACCTTAAGAAAAAATTCACTGCGCCTAAAATGTATAATTGCAGAAAAAATATATACGTTGTATTGAACATTAATGGAGCAACAGCTTTTGTGTGAAAATAAATCATTCAGGTTGTTTATTTTGTTTAAAAATCTTATACATGTATGAGGTGGCAAGAGGGGCCTTTTACCCCACACACGGGTATTGATACAAATACTTCAGCTAAAATAATGTTTTCTAAATAAGTTAATACTTGTTCAAAACAATCACTTTAGCAAAGTTTGTACTATTTTCTGCTTATTTTTTTTCCAATAAATATACTGTCATTAAAATGTTAATATAAAAAATATATTTTAAAATACAGAAACAAAATCGTTTTAATAAGTAAAGATTCTGAAAGTATTTAAGGAGATCCAATAATAATTGAATATATATTTACAGTAGTAACAACCAATGATATTTTATTATATTATATGATTACAAATCGTGATTCATTTAGGGGTAGGAGTTTATATGAATGCATGTCTGAGGGGAACTTACTGTCTTTAGAAAAATTTTGATGGTATTTTTTCTTTTCATCTTGCCTCTGTATAATGCATATTAAAGTTCATAAGTGCAGCACTGCTTTGTTTACAGCAGAAACCAATGAAACGCTTTAAGCGCCACCTGCTGGCAGAGGGTCAATCTGCGTCTCATTCAGCTCAGCATTCATGCAGATATTTTTATTTATAGTTTCACTGTTTTTGCTTCAAATTTCGAAATTATACAATGTAATTTAGATTAAAAACTGCTCGTGTTCCATGTATGCAGCATCTTTGTTTGGATCATGATTAAAATGCAGTGGTTGCTTCTAATTTTAAAAGGAAAGAGCACAGACAAAGCCTTAGTTTGTTTATATGAAGAGATTTATTTTATTTGTGTTATTTATTTGATTTGGGGCTTGTTTTAAAATTTCAATTTAGTTTTGTTATTTACATTTACATTATATTTACATTTTGTCATTTAGCAGACACTTTTATCCAAAGCGACTTACAAATGAGGACAATAGAAGCAATCAAAACCAACAAAAGAGCAATAATATACAAGTGCTATATTAGTATATTATTATAGTTATATTTCAATTTCACAAAGAAATGTGCAGCATTTTGTCCAAGCAATAATAAAAGGACACATTTAATTTATAATTTGTCTTAAATCTCATTTTGTAAAAATAAAAATAAAATCGTGAATCGAATCGAGAAATCAAAATCGTGAATCGAATCGAATCGTGAGTTGAGTGAATCGTTACATCCCTAATATATACAGTATATATATATATATATATATATATATATTAGGGGTGGAATAGTTCGCGGAAAAAAATCGAACCGTAAGCAATGTTCCCTCTAAGCTGCGCGCGGCCACGCACTTCTTCCACCGCGGCCGCGCAGAAGAAATAATGCGCCGCGCAAACGCATAAATGAGTTGGGAAAGCCATTTGCGAAAGCAAATTACTTGCAATGCTCGGGTAAACTGCTATAGAGTTGATATCGCTATAGAGTTAGAACCGGTGAATGAGGTTTACAGGTTTCATAGAAAGAGAATGATGTGCATCAAATGAGTCACTGTAAAAACTGAATATTTTAATGGTTGCGAACGAAATAGCTCAAATCGAGAGCAAACGCAATGACATGTGAAATAAAACGTCATCATGTATTAAAGAAGAGTGGCTTGATTAAGTGCTGGAAATAGCGGATGATGGGCACAGAACAGTAACAGAACTCAGAGACATTTACAGTCACACAGGTGTATTGTGCAAACTGTACTTCATAGGGATGTTTAGATAGCTATAGAAGAATTCACGTTCACATTTTTGTTTTTAAATATTTAACTTACAGATCTCAGTTCAAATGCTTCAGTTTGTTTTCTATTCTAGTCTATCAGTTTAAATGCTTCAGTTTGTTTTGATATTATATTCTGTTAGGCCTATATTATAAACCTAATAAATAATTGACCTTGTTTTTTAATGGAGTCTCTTATGCTCATCAAGTATGTACAGAAAAAAACAGTAATATTGTGAATCATTATTGGAATTTCTATTATTGGTTTCCTATTTTAATATATTTGAAAATAGAATTTATTCCTGTGAAGCAAAGCTGAATTTTCAGCATCATTACTCCAGTCTTCAGTCAGTGTCATATGATCCTTCAGAAATCATTCTAATATGCTGATTATCACTGTTGTGCTGCTTAATATATATTTTTTGGAACCTGTGATACTTTTTTCTTTGATTCTTTTATTAATAAAAAGTTAAAAAGAACAGCATTTATTCAAAATAGAAATCTTTTCTAAAAATATAAGTCTTTACTATCACTTTTTATCATTGAACACATTCTTGCTGAATAAAAGTATTCATTTCTTTAAAAAAAAGAAAAAAATGACTGACCACAAACTTTTGAATAGTAGTGTATATTGTAACTCAAAATTTCTATTTTGAATAAACACTATTCTTTTAAACTTTTTATTTATCAAAGAATCCTGAAAAATATCACAGACTGGAGTAATGATGCTGAAAATTCAGCTTTGATCACAGGAATAATTTCTATTTTAAAGTATATTGAAATAGAAAACGTTTATTTTAAAATGCAATAATATTTCACAATATTATTTTGTGAAATAATATTCAGTATTTTAATCAAATAGATACAGCCTTGATGAGCATAAGAAATTTCTTTAATAAACATTATTGAGCCCAAACTTTTGAATGGCAGTGTATTATACTGTAAAAAAAAAAGTTTTTTCAGGTAACCTCAAAAGTAGATCATTTAGTCGTGGGTCAAATTAAATCCAAATAGCACATTCAAGTTAAAAGTTACACACTTTTTTGCGCGCACGCTGTGCAGGTCTGGTATAAAGAATGTTTTTGCTCAGGTGCCCGAAATGTCTGCCCAATAGAGAAAAGTAAAAAAAATAATTAGAGGGAACGTTGACTGTAAGGTTCTCCACACACGGTTCGGCACATGCTAGGATCGCAGTTCAACTTAAATCTAACAACACATCTGTAATATGGTTTGCTATAAATAACACGTAAAACAAACAGGGTTCAGCTAATATATGTTTCTGTTGATGGATGCGCATTCTGGCTTCCCAATACTTTACAACAACAACGATGAAAAAAAAAAAACGTGGACAAACCATTCACTCTTGTTCAATGTGAATGCCGTATGCTGGAATTAGGGGTGTCGCGATATACCATTATTGACGATAACCGTGATATTCAAATCATGAAATATCGACATCGTGTTACTTTAGGGTGTGACGATATACCGGTATTGGTGATAACCATGATATTTAAAATGAACAGGACACTTAAGATAACACGACACGCAAATAGCCTACTCCAGCGCCAGTACCTGGTTGACCTCCCAGAAGAAGACGCCCAGCACGCGGCCGCACTACTCTAAGAAGAACCAATAGTATCCATGCTGCGGGTCTGCAGATGAATATATCTCAGAAGAACCATGTTCAATATTATCCAGACAGTAAGTTGCCATTATTTTACTGGTCATTGAATGGGAAATGTTACATTAACCTGTTAACAGCGGTTTCCTGTTTTCATATATTTAAATAAAAGGGTGATTCTTTTAATAAGTACCGCGTTTTCTTTACTCGTCTAATTTTTGTAACTATTTGTATTTGCAATCAAGTCATGGCCAATACTGCCTTTGTGTAGCAATTGATTTCTTTGTTCAAATCTATTACATGATTAAAACTGATCTAGAAAAACTGAGCGACCACATTAAACTCTGTAAAATGTAAAGTTGGTCGCAGTGCCATGCACTTAATGCCTCATCTGCGGTCGTTCTGGGTGCACATTAATACTGAATTAGAAGCGCGTTAACTGCATGACTTCATTGGCGCCGGTGCAACTATAGGTTAAAGAGATTAAAATACGGGTACGCAAGTTAAAAGGTTAAAGCAGGGGTGCCCAAACTCGGTCCTGGAGGGCCGGTGTCCTGCAGAGTTTAGCTCCAACTTGCCTCAACACACCTGCTGGTAAGTTTCTAGTGGAGCTAAACTCTGCAGGACACCGGCCCTCCAGGACGGAGTTTGGGCACCCCTGGGTTAAAGTATCAGATTTGATGTTAATATTTATTCATTATACTGTTGAACTTGACAGTATTTTCTCTCTTGTTATTTCATAGGGAGCTTCAAAGAAGACAGAGAAAGCCAGAGTCTCAGGTCAGCTGTGACCTGAAGAAAAAGTGAAAATGCATGTGCCTTGTGTTTATCAGTATCCTTATGTTCATTGGGTAAAAAGAAAAACGAAATAAACAAAGTAAAAATTTATTTGGCTGATTTCCCTAAGGTTTCTATAGATATCGCGATATATCTATATCGTGAATTCTTTTGGACACAATAACCGTGGTGTGAAAAATCTAATATCGTGACAGCCCTAGCTGGAATATGAGCATTTATTCCATCATCACCCAGGTGCTGATAGCGCGTGTGCACAGGTGAGACCTGAACAGCACACGTTGATATCTGTGTTTAAGCTAAAATCATTTAAGCTTTGCCAGCTTAAACATTTAAGAGCCAGAGGACGCGAGCTCGCACACGCAGTGAGATACGGGTTCATGAGAGCGGGTTCATTTTTTAAATACAAAAAAAGAACCCGCACCTCAGAACGCGTGCAAATATTAAGCTCTCTCTCTGAAGTATTGTTTAAATGGACAAATTCACACAAAAATTATGTGAAAATGCCCGTCTTGGTTAGTATCCTATAGCAGACATAAGCCGACTGAACGTACTGTATCAGTGCACTGGATCAGTGCATTCTCTTAAAGTGACAGCACTTTCTTAATATTAATCAAACAGCAACAACAAAGAAATCACTCACTGCTCTTGATTGAATAGCTTTTGTAACTTTAATAAAGATTAATCTTTAATTTATACAGTCAAATATGCAATGCTGTTTTACATTTCATTACTTTATTCTATTTCTGTACTTAAAAACTAATGTTAGACCTACCTAAAAAAAAACGAAAATCACTGTTTATTTTATTTGTATCTTTACTCTATTGTATTTATTTGTGCTGTTGCTTGTAGTTAGATAGATTATTCTTATTTTCTTTATTTTCATTTGACAGTATAATTTTTGCCTAAAGATGGCACATACCGAAACCGTGACTCTAAAACCGTGAGACAAACCGAACCGTAAGTAAGTTGAACCGTTCCACCCCTAGGGCTGTCGCGATAACCGCAATACCGCGCTATTGAAGAGCAAACCGCATAGGAATGCGTATTTTCTTTTTTCGTAAGGTTATGCCCTTCTCGTTTTACACTTCATTCATGTGGACTGAATATTAAACAAGTTAGTAATGATAACATAATGTGTACCATGCTGATTTGTACAGAGGCTTCGTAGATTTGCTCTTAACAAGCCTAAACAGACAGTGAATGAGAGAGAGATCGACTGAGCGCGTGCGATTTTTTTGCGTCTGTCCTCCAGGCCGAGTCATATATATTTGTGAAAATATGTTGTCATGTCCAAGGAAAGCGAAATCTCTGTCTTAGCACCGACGCATAGCTGGTCAGCTGAGCCTTCTAAAGTGGCGCTCAAAGTTAAAATGATTTCAACAGCGTGTTTCATTACGTCTCTCTTTGAATGTTTTTGAATGTGTAGTTGAATGAACGGTTTAAAGACTCACTCAAAAACAGTCCCTTTCCACCACCTTGTGGCGCAACACTGTAACTGCACTGACTGACAGCCCGTCTAGAACGTGCGCGTGCGCAGGTGGAAATATCAATAGAAAGTCTTGTCCAGTCAGATTAGAAGATCAGATCAGAACTAACTGTTATACATATAGGCTAACGATAGCCTAACGATCTTATTGTCAGGTT
>NW_015505281.1:930472-965460 GCF_001515645.1 Sinocyclocheilus grahami | reverse complement strand
TATATATATACACTTTTAAACCAGGTGTTGAGGAAGAATATTGTTAAGCAGAAGGTCTCTTTACATCACTTATATCTTGGCGTGTCACTCAAGGTTAGTGTCAGGAGTATTGAAGAAGTTGTGTGTGTTTCTTGGCTTTTCTGTTGTGTACTATTGGTCTACAGTTGGTTGTTTCTGTTAAACTCTGTGTAAGCCACTCTTATTTTGGCAGAACGATTGTTTGGTTAGCAGGCGCTCCTTTGCTCTTGTCCCATCCAGACACATTAATACCTACACTACAAATGTCATGCCACTAGTGATCAGATCACCCGAGACGCATGTAATTCTAGTTGTAACGAGGTGTTGGTCTAATAGAATCTCGTTCAGATGAATCCTGGTTGCTGTTGGACTGAGATGTTTCCTCACATTGAGGTTTGTGTGGTTTGTGTTACACCGTGATGCACTAAAAGCTATCTTGTCTTCGTTGTGGACAGACAAAGTGCTTCTTACTGAAAAACATAACAGCCTGATTAGGATGTGAGGAGGACATTACTGCTGCGCTATTTAAAATGATTATATGAACGGATATTTACAGAGAGAAAAAGCTGTTCTCTCTCTTTTTGTCTTCTTCATGTTGGTTCATCTTCAGCTGTGATGCATCATGCATCCTGAAAAGCAGAAAACACACACGATCGATTCTCTCACAAAGACGATTGTATATATGCATTTCAGCATCCTATTCATGGATCTGTTCAGTCTCTCCTTTTCTCATCTATCCTCAATCTTATCTAGTCTCTTCTCTTTTGATATTCTTTAGTCTCGTCTCTCATTGTCTCCTCTCTAAGGTCCTTCAGGTTTCTATCCACACCTGTGCGTTTGTGTGTGTGTGTGTGTGTGTGTGTGTGAGTGATCTTTGGCCCTCTGTTGTGGTAATGAGAAGCAGGTGTTATCCTGATATCAGATGTCATATCAATGTTTCATAGCAGATATTTCTCTGGTAATTCCTGCCTGATGTGTTCAAAAGCTCTTAGATGAATTGAAATTAATGATCCTGTTGAACACCAGACACACACACACACGCACATTTGTTTTCCTGTCATGGTTGGGGCTTTATTTGGACTTTCTGTCCTCTAAACCCATACAAACCTTGCTGCATTCATACATTTTCTTTATTTACACTACCGGTCAAAGGGTTGAATCATTACGGTTTTTAATGCTTTCGAAAGAAGTATCTTCTGCCCGTGAAGGCTGCATTTATTTGATAAAAAACACAGTAAAATTTTGAAATATTATTACAATTTAAAATAACTGTTTTCTATTTGAATATATTGTAAAATGTATTTGTAACTTTTGGCATTTGCAAAATTCCATTAATTAAATAATAAAAAACAATTATCACTGTTTCTACAAAAATATGAAGCAGCATAACTTTTCAACATTGATATTAATTAAAAAAAAGTTTTTGAGCAGCTATAAGCATCAATTTTGAATTTCACTTGCATTTTTTTTCAGAAAAATTCAATTTTTCGCCAAGTTGTACAGACCAAACACACCAAACACACACACATACACAGTCTCGCATGTAGAACAGTAAATTAATGAGATCTAATGAGATAAGACTACAATAGGAACCCTTTCCACACCTTATTCTCTCCAGCACACACGTAAACGTATTGATGAGAGTCAGATCTACAGAAATCTCTAGTGGGTGTGTGATGTGAAAGTGAAGTGTGTGTTCGCTGGAGGAGCAGATAAGAGTTCTTCTGTCTGATTGGTTCTGTGCAGATATGGAGACCAAAGCTCTGATCCAGCTTCTCCAGCTTTGTTATGTTAAATGGATAGTTCATCCAGAAATGAACATTCTGTCATCATTTACTAACCCTCATGTCGTTCCAAACCTGCACGACTTTCTTTCTTCTGGCGAACACGAAAGCAGATCAGAGGCCGAATGTCCAGAGTGCTGTATTATATGAAAGCATATGGTACTGTCGAGCTGCAACAATGACAAAAAAGCACCATTAACAGCAGTCCATATGACACGTGTGGTTCTTCTGAAGCCATATGATAGCTTTGTAGTCATGAGAACTACTTTTATGGTGCTTTTTTGTCATTTTTGGAGCTTGACAGCACACTGTTATTAGAAAAAGTGCAATGTGTATTATTCAGATAAACAACTTCTTTTGTGTTTCACTGAAGAGAGAAGGTTGTGCAGATTTGGGATGGCATGAGGTGAGTAAATGATAACAAGACTAACCCGTTAACTCTAGTATTCAAGTCAAACGCTCACTTGGAGTTTGTTGCACAGTCGTTTAAATGGCTTAATGAGTTGAATGATCAGTTGGTGTCAGGAGTCTGGAGGACAGGCCGCTCCAGCTCTGATGAATTTGGCTAATTTCAGTATCATCTGGTCATTAAAGAGCTGTAATGAGTAGAAAGTGGAGCGTGTTACAGGTCACACTGACCGCTTATCTGGACAGATCAAGACTCGCACAGCAGCAGATGTCAGGAAAAATGGCTCTGGCTACTGCAGGTCAAACATATCTTAAGTTTAATTGATTCATCACAATCAAAAACAAAGTTTGGAATAATTAAGGCTGAAAAGAAGTTTCTGCTCACTAAAGCTGCATTTATTTGATAAAACAAATACAGTAAAAATAGTAATATTGTGAAATATTATTTAAATTTAAAATAAGTATTTTCTATTTAAATATGTTTTAAAATGTAATTTATTCCTGTGATCAAAGCTGAATTTTCAGCATCATTACTCCAGTCTTCAGTGTCACATGATCCTTCAGAAATCATTCTAATATGCTGATTTGCTGCTCAAGAAACATTTCTGATTGTTATAAACGTTGTACTGCTTCATATTTTTTAATGGAAACAGTGATACATTACCATTCATAATTTGGGAATAAAATACTTTTATTCATCAAGGATGCATTAAATTGATCAAAAGTGACAGAAAAGACATTTCAAATAAATGCTGTTCTTTTGAACATCAAAAAATCTTGAAAAATAAAACGGATAATGGTTCTCACAAAGATATGAAGCAGCACAACTGTTTTGACAGTGATAATAATCAGAAATGTTTTCTTGAGCAGCAAATCAGCATAATAAGAATGATTTCTGAAGGATCATGTGACACTGTAGACTGGAGTAATGATGCTCAATAAAATATATAGACTTCTTTATATATTCATATTCCTGTTGTTAATCTGTTGGAGCTAAAATATGTCTAACAAAATCACAGCATGTTTGGAAGGCAATGTTTCACAAGACTGATATGCACACTTTTTCTGTTTTTTTTTTTTTAAAGTAAATAATCTGAATTCTGTGCAGTGTTGACAGTACTGCACTCGTATTGCTAGCTGAAAGAATGTATAAAATGTACAAAATGTAGATTTGAACAAAAAATGGCCAAATCATATTGCCAGTAAAAAATTCGCAATTCAACCACCCATGGCAGGTGAGGCAGAAATGTAATTTTGCACCCAGCACTTACACACGCACACATCTCTTCTCTGGAGGATTTAAGCTAAACGCTGCCCATCAGACACCAGAAGAATCCTGAGTGCCCAACTCTCTGCCAGGTGTCCATGGCAACGTCAAGAGTTTTTCCCGTCTCTGCAGAGACCTGCGGGAAAATGACAGATTCTGAGCCGAACAAGAGAGACAAAGCTGATGAATCAGTGTCAGAGATCCATCTGCTGATTATTCACTATGACTCTGAGCAGAATAAACTAATAAACAGCTCAGGTGTGTAGTGTGACCACCTGACCATCTCTCGCTCACCTGTGATTTCATTCATTAGGTTAAGTTGTTTGCATTCTTTTTAATGCTTATTTCGAAGCATTACATTTTCTGATTACGATTTGAATATACATTTATTGAAGTCATGTTTGCAACGTCATCACATGATGTGAATCGGTAATGTTCATTGCTTGTGCAGCCGTGCTTTTACTACATTTGACTACAACGAAATAAAAAATATACTAATAAAAATACAAAATTAAAATGAAAACAGAAAATAAACACCAGAATTAAAATCTATAATAGTGTAACTGAAATTAAACCGTTTAAATATGCTCACCACAATTTATTTCCATGCAGAAAAGCAAAACAACAAAAAATGGTTTTGTTTGTCCTTAATGTCAGCGAGCTTGATCTCCTGCAGGCGAGCTTAAAGAGAGTTTTGTTTTCCACTCAGAAACATTGATTCAGTCTTGAACTTCATATTGATAACAAAGGCAGACAAAGCAGTAAAAGCACTTCAAAACAGACAGGAGTGGTTTTACAGTTATATACATACTAAATTGTGCCAGATGATTAATATATATTTATTAATTGACTATTAACATGTTTTACATAGTTAAAAAAATGGTTTGTAAAATAATGTTTTGGATTGCAAATCCTGTAGACGTTGCCGTTGTAGTGTTTGTGTGTAAGAGAATCATAGCAGAGGATCATTATCTAAATATCACACATTAAAGTGACAGTGAAGGTGTTTATGATGTAAACAAGATTTCTATTTCAAATGCTATTCTTTTGAACATTAAAGATTCCAGAAAAATTAAATGGTTTCTACATGGTTTCTACAAAAAATATGAAGCAGCACGACTGTTTTATACACTGATAATAATCAGAAATGTTTCTTGAGCATCAAATCAGCATTTTAGAATGACTTCTGAAGGATCATGTGACACTGAAGACTGAAGTAATGATCTTGAAAATTCAGCTTTGATCACAGGAATAAAATTATATTTTACAGTGTATTCACCTAGAATATAGTTTTTTGAAATTATAATATGATTGAACAGTTTTTACAGTATTAAAAATAAATGCAGCCTTGGTGAACAGAAGAGACTTTCAGAAACATCAAAAATCTTACTGACAACAAACTCTTGAATGGTAGTGTAAATGCAGTTCTTTGTGATTTAATTAACTTGATTACCTGGCAGTCCTTATGATTATGCAACACTGACAAACTGACCATCTCTTGCTCTCTCTGTGTGTAAGTATGAAGAAGCTGTGCTGCTCGCCGCGTCTGGTCTGTGTTAATGTAGCGACTCCATTAGTGCTTTATCGGACGTCTCGGTGTGTCCCAGTGTCCTGACGCTCTCAGAGCAGCCAATAAGAACATCCCTGGAGATAAGACACGGCCATTATTCCAGCTTTCATTTTTACCTGTATTTACGTCCGGGCTCATCTCCAAGAGAGCAGAGATGAGAAAGCTATTATGAGCTGCTGCTTATCGCTCTCTCCGCCCTAGAGAAAGGAAGCCTGAATTACCTTTACTATCATCACAACACGAAGTTTAACGCTTCAGTACTCTGTTGTGAGAGTGAGTGACACATCAACCGCAAGCATGTGTAAAACCAGAGCGTTCTAGTTTTGCTCTTCTGCGTTTAATGGACCCGTTCTAGTTGCATTGCTTAGATGATTATAAAGTGAGTGCACTAATTCTGTCATGTTGAACATTAAATGCTAATTTTCCGGCCGTGGTTCTCTCTCTTTAATGGGGGTTTTAGAGTCGTTGTTGAGTAGATGCAGTAGATGCGCTGGTTAGTGCTGAGATGGCATACCTTTACCCAAAAGGTTTCTGGACAGTTCCATATAGTGTGTGTAAGTGTGTCCGGTGTCCCGTGAGAAGCACGGAAGCAGAAAGAGCTGATTTTAAAGGAAGCGCTCTAGTTTTTGGCATTGTGTTGCTTATTCTCACCTTCAGGGATGAGAATGTGAGCTCTAGTTTACACATGTTGTGTCACCTGCTCTTAGTTTATAATGGAAGTGCTCTAGTTTTGTTGAGTCACATCTAGGGCCCTGTGAAATGTGTTTAATTTTCCCCAACTTCCATGTTGCTGTCCCCCCCCAATTTTTTTTAATTTTATTTGTAATTTAATTTTTCTGGATTGTTTTAATAATTTTAATAATAAAAAAGCATGTCCAATAAATTGAATTAATAAAACTTTCATAATATAATACAAAATAATTATTTAATTTATTACAATTTTAACAATAACAGTGCCCCATGAAATCTGTATAATTTTCTAATTGGTTTTAATGATTTAATTAAATGTTAATGTGTTAAAAAGCCTGTCTAATCAATTGAATTTATAAAACATAATATAATATAAAAAAAATTTTTATTTTATTTTAACAATAATAGTGCCCCTATGAAATCTTTCATTTTCCCCCCAAATTCCATTAATTAATTCATTCATTCATTCATTCAGAATTCCATGTTTTAATTTTTGGGGGATTTCGTTTTAATGACTTTAATACATTTTAATAATAAAAAAAGTCTAATCAATAGAATTCATACAATTTTAATAATTTTTTTCCCCCCCAAATTCCATGTTTTCCATTTCAGTTTTTATGGATTCTGTTTGAATGGTTTGATTACATTTAAATAATCAAAAAGCATGTCCAATCAACTTAATTCATGAAACTTTTATTAGGCCTATATAATATAAAATCTATCAAATCTAAGAATTTATTAAAATTTTAACAATAATAGTTAAACACATTCTGAATTCAACGGTTTCAATTGTTCTGGATTCTGTTTTTTAAATTTTAACAAAAAATAGTGATAATCAAATGAGTGCATACAACAGATCTTTTTAAATGTAATCAACTGAAAATGTAACAATCGTAAAGTAAAAAAAAATTAAAATGTACAAAAATTAAATAAACTTTTATTTTTTGGCAAAATGTACTTCTGTTGTAAGTTTTATTTTGACAGCATCTAAGAATTTATTAAAATTTTAACAATAATAGTTAAACACATTCTGAATTCAACGGTTTCAATTGTTCTGGATTCTGTTTTTTAAATTTTAACAAAAAAATAGTGATAATCAAATGAGTGCATACAACAGATCTTTTTAAATGTAATCAACTGAAAATGTAACAATCGTAAAGTAAAAAAAAATTAAAATGTACAAAAATTAAATAAACTTTTATTTTTTGGCAAAACGTACTTCTGTTGTAAGTTTTATTTTGACAGGGTCTCATGAAGACCCTTGTGTTTCTGTGTATCTGATGATAGTTTTTCCTCAAATGAAACTGTGAAATGCTGGTGAAGTGACTCTCAGAGCAGCTCTGGAGATTAAGTTTGTGTGTTCATGTCTCATATGTGAGACGCTGATGAGTGTCACATGTGCTTCAGTATGTGTAATAGACAAAATAAGACACACACAACAGTCAGACTTCACATTTACAGTATTTTGTGCTTTAATATTCACAGACACTAGTCTTCGATTTGAATAAGGGCACAGCCCAACTTTTGGTTTATTTATCCAGAATTTGAAATGCCATGACATTCCATGTTATATTTAAAATTCCATTTTTATGACTGGATTCTGCAATTCCGTCCGCTTTTTCTGCATGGAGAGCGAGTGTGAAAACAAAAAGACACTTCAGTGCAGAAACACATCTCTGAATCCTCTGAGAAACACACACACACACACACACACGCGCACACAAACAGACAGAGACAGACAGGTGTGTTCAGGAGTCTAGCAGCATGAATAATAGATGGCTGTGTATCAAACTCCATTAGCTTCAGTGAGCTCACCGTTCTCTGATGGTTTGAATGGTATCAGAGCCGTCTGCGTCTCACGTGACCTCACTGCTTATCCCTTTATCACTTTATCTGTCTGTCTGTCTGAGTGTTTGTTAAAGTCACACATATGGCTCTCTAACCGACTGTGTAATATTATGAGGTATTATGGGACCGAATTGTCCTCGACTGTCTCCTTCATTCCTTTCTCTGCTACATTTAATTTTCTTTCTGTCTTTTTCAATCACACTTTCCTTCTTTCTTTTGGTGTCTGAGCTTTAAAATGATTTAGAGTTTGTCTCATTCGCTTCTTTTCCGTCCGTCCTTTCATTTTTTTTCCACAGACGTTGTTTTCATTTGCATCATTGCTCTCTTTCGCTCTCTCAGAACAACACCTCTATGTGCATGAGATTATGAACTGATAATTAGCCATCTGGATTCCATGCTGTGTGTGTGTGTGTGTGTGTGTGTGTGTGTGTGTGTGTGTGTGTGTGTCATTGCAGGATGTGATGCTCTGAATAATTCCATATTTAGATGAAATGACTGGCATTCAGTGAGATGACATTAATAAAGGCAGACGAACAGAGACGATTCACATCAGATCTTACACATTCACACTGGAGCTGGCTGATATATGTGGAATATTTACTATAGAGTCAGAATTATTTTACTGGCAGTATAAAATTAACCATGGCAAAGTGATGATCGTAATGGTTTTAATGCACTTTTTATTTGGTTGTGAGTATGAGGTCGTTAACACAGATGTTTAATAACTTCTGATTAAAATTAAAAAAAATTAAAAATCATTAAAAAAACTTAAGGTCAGTTCAGTTTATTTGCGTGAATCAGTTATTTTAATGAATCATTTGTTGGGAATTGTGAATCAGTTCTGTTAATGAATCACTGGTTATGAATTAGTTGTTTTAGTGAATCATTACTCATGCATTTTTAAAAGGATTTATTGACGATATATTGAGATCTTATGAAGTGAAACGATCAGTCTGTGCAAGAAACTGAACACTATTTACAACATTATTACCTGTAATCCATAGCCTCAGGCAGCGGGGAAATCCAATTTTTTTCTGCAAACTGGTTCTTTTGGACAGTTTGTTTCAATTAACTAGTTCAATTGACTAGTTTGTTTACGTAATCACACAATGACGTAATGTAAACGCAGTCATTGGTCATGAATTGTAAGTCAGTTCTTTGAGTGAATCATTGCTTTTAAATGGTAAAACACTTCTTTTATGAATCGGTTGTTGTAAGTCAGCTCTATTAATGAATCATTTGTCATAAATGATTTCTCTTAATCAATAATTGGTTGTGAATGATTAATCTTTTAATGAAACATTTGTTGAGAATTATAAATCAGTTTTTTAAGTAATCATTGGTTGTGAATTGTTAATCAGTTCTATTAATTAATTGTTTGCCATGAATAGTTTTTTTTAAATGGATTGTTTGTTGTGAATCAACCCCTATAATGAATCATTTGTCGTGAAACATTTGTTGCAATGAATCATTGGTCATGAATTGTTAGTTAGCTCTTTTAATGAATTGTATGTCATGAATCAGTTCTTTTAATGAATTGCTTGTCATAAATCATTTTTTTTGATGAGTCATTGGTCGTGAATCGTTAATCAGTTATTTTAGTGAATCGTCACTCGATGTTCATGCAATTCTCCATGTGACTTTCATGCTGCTGTCTGCCTACATTAGTGCAAATAAATTAACATAGTTAATTATTGTCCTTAAAAATGTAGTGGAAAACTAAATTATTTAGTCTGTAAATCAATGCTAGACTTTAACTAGATTTTGACTTTTATATCTTATTTTATATAAACATTTTAAATCAACTTGGCATTGAGTAAAAAAATCTATTTCAGAGCTAACACATATATTTTCAGATATATTGAACGTTGTTAAAAATCTTCAAAATATTAGAAATAATGTAATAATATAGTTAAGCTATAGCACCCCACCATATAACACAGGTAACTGTATTTGTCCATCATCTCACTCATGGGCTGTTTTCTGTTTCTCGGTTTCATTCTTGTTTTCTTTCTCTGCGTCACTGACTTGAAACTGCTGCTGCTCTCTCTCTCTCTTTCTCTTTTTCTTGAATAATTTACACACTGCTGCATTTCCATTTCAGTCAGACTTTGGCAGCTGTATGTCACCGAGACGCCAGAGAGAGAGACATAGAGGGATCATTTCTTGTTGTTTTACTAATATAATTTGTTATTGTATTCTCAAGTATTTGCTAGTTAATAATTAGTGGCTTTGAAGTAGTGGTAAAAAAAAAATTTAACCACCCATTATTGTATTTAAATGTAATTTTAATACTACTTGTTTAATCATTTAGCATTATTGTTATTCTACTTTTTTGTGATGCTCTGCTTATGTACATGAGTTTTTGTCATGTCAGTATAGACATATAATATAATAATTTAACACTATTAAATGATATTTAAAATTAATTAGTGAATCTTTTTTTTATATAATGAACCAGTTTGGGAAAAAAATATTTTGTATGCTACAGCACTACATATTGCAATATTGAAAATATTTTTGTTGTAAGTTGGAAACTTTTAAATGCTTTGAAAATAATAGTGTTTATTTAGTTAACAATATAATATAATATAATAGGAATATAATATAATCAGGCAAATAATTGCAATACACCTACTTGTCAAAACCCCTCAAAAATTATTTAAAATGCCTTTATTAAAGGGGTCATATGATGCTATTTTAAAGATCATTATTTTGTGTATTTGGTGTAACAGAATATGTTGACATGCTTTAATGTTCAAAAAACACATTATTTTTCAAATACAGTACATTATTGTAGGTCCTCTATGCCCCGCCTCTCTCAAACGCTTCGTTTTCAACAAAGCCCCCTCCTTTGACAAGCGCAGTCTGCTCTGATTGGCCAGCTGACCCAGTGCATTGTGACTGGCCAAACACCACAAGCACGCGTCGGAAATGTAACGCCCCTTGCCATAATCACTTCAGCTTTCAAAGTAAATATCCAGACAGTTAATAATGTCATTAGTTTTACCATCAGTTCAAGCCCGAAAGTTGTCATAGCAAAGTCGGAATTGACCCTTTTTTTATTTTTTAGAAATAGCCTTTGTGCACAGCCAGCCTTGTACTCTTCTAGGTCCAAAAAATTGTCGTCCATAAAATGCGTTGCACAAATTCAAACATCTGGGTTGTGCTGTTCTGTTGTAAATAAATCTTAACCAATGATTCCTAATTGCATCTACTTCCGGAAGGCCAAATAAAGTGCTTTTGCTTTCGCACTGAAATACACAGCGTCTCCCTGACATGGCTGCATCAACACGACTGCTGTTCCTGAAACCACACCTTCTTTCTTTGCGTGCACATTTGGGCGGCATTATGCTAATATTTCCACATAGTGACGTAGATATGTGGGGGCGTGTTAGAACGAGCCGTTTTAGGTAGCCGTTATGGCTGACTCTTAACTTTTATAAAGAATAACTCTTTGCATTTGAGACTTTAGTCTTTGCAACTTTACAGGTCTTCTTTATGCACCAAGAGCTTGTAACACTCCAAAGAGAAAGGAAAACTTGAAATCGCATCATATGACCCCTTTAATGACTTCCTAAGAGTGTATCCATTCATATTAGAATACTGCATGCATTCAGACTGCAGATCTATTCTTTCTATCTATTTAAAACAAGAGCTGTAGACTGTAGAGAGAGAGAAGAGTGAGCAAAATGTGCTGAGACAGACTTCTCTTATCAAACTCCCCAGAGATAGATGAGTGTGTGTGTGTTTGTGTGTTTGTTGTGCGTCTTTGTAATTGCTTGCTGTGCTGTTTTCCTGTGTCCTTTTGTAGTGGGTTTGTATAGAGAGGCTATTTCTGTCCCGCCAATTTATGGCTCTGACACACATTTACTCACATGCACGCAGTTATCCGTGTGGATGCCCTGTCCTCAGAGCTGCAGGAGAAATGATTTAGCTCACTCGTCCATCAGCGCAGAAGAAAAGAGAGTGAGCGCCGCAGCGTTGCTCTTCCAGACGGACGTTCATCACTATAAATTATGCGCAGGGCCTTGAAACGCCCAGGTGACTAACTCTGCTCTCGCGCACAGGTGAAACCATTCAATAAAGAGCACAGCAACCAGAGGATATCTGTCGCTCCAGATGAATATTAAATACGTCAGAGGGAAAGTAGACAGGGTGAGATGGATGTCTGAGAAAGAGTGACAATTTCAGGGGTTCACCGGGATGGGTTTATAGTGGATTATGCTAAAATGAGGCGATGTAATGCAGATCATTCCATTTTATAATGACAAATGAAATGCAAAATAGCTTAAATGAACTTAATCCTAACGACCCAGAGAGTTTTTTCCCCCTGAAAATGCTAGTTTATGTTATCATATTGGATTAAAACTTTAACACAGGGTATAACAACTTTTTTAAAATTCAAAATTTTTTAAAACTTTTTTAGGATTTTAATTACTGTAAAAGTGGTAACCTGCAATTGCTATTTTTACCTTATTTAACTTATAAAATGTAGTTTTGTTGGTATAAGAAAATGTATTTAGGTTGATGCAGTGAACCAGTTAATTAAACCAGTTAATTTAGATGTTTTTTTTTTTTTTCAGGTTTGTGATTAGAGGTCGACTGATTTTACAGATACCGATAGCTAGGTTGGACCACACTGACCGATACCGATTAATCAACTGATAGTATTTCAAATGGATACCTAATGAAAGCCAAAATAGTGCTTTACTATTAAAAAAAAACAGTACTGAACCATACTTTGTAAATGAATAAACATATTAATATTAATTGTTATTTTGATCATTTAAGTTAGTTCATAGTTTATTAACTAATGTTAACAGAAGAAACTTTAAAATTTAAAAATGTATTAGTAATAGTAAATGTTGAAACTAATAAACACTAACAAGAAACAATACTTCTGTAGCTTTCATGTAACATTTGTAACATTTTCATCTTAACGTTACAAATGGACTCTAACTGTCTTGCTTAAAGATGGCCATCGTTAAATATCTATGAATAGGCTGTCACACACCGGACAAGAAGCGCCGCACCACGTCGTGCAACATCTTTAAAATTCGAACACATTGTTTTCTATGAGCGTATGCACACCGGTGGCACCATTCAGCATCTGTCGGCAGCGTCTAGCAGTGACTCAAAACAATGTAAAGACGTGGTGCGACGCGACACTGCGCTTCTCGTCCTGTGTGTGACCGGCTATAGCATTGAAATTACATACATATGGATATTGTATATATACTCTCACACTTTATCTGCTTCTATTCTAGAACACTTGATGATTGTCTAATCAAAATAATTATTAATGAGAGATTTACAAGCAATTTTTAAAAGGCCGGCCATTTTTGACTGGAAACACCAAATTAGGTAAAGGAATTTGTGTACTGTCATTATTTACTCACCCTAGTCACTGTCTGCTTTCATTTGTATGTTATTTTTAATACTTTTATTTTTTTATTGAAATGACATGAGGGTGAGCAAATAATAAACACAATATTAACTCAGATAATATTAATTTATTAACAGTTAATTAACAGTCTTAATAGTCTCACTTCCGCTGATTGTCTTAGAATCCAAATATTGAAACATTAAAACGCATTCCAAATTAAATCAACTTCTCTTCACAAAATGACTTCACAAATTATTTTTATGAATATTCATTCATCATTTGAAAGCATAACAACTAAACTTTTAAGAAACATCAGACAATCAAGCAGTTTGATGACAGAACTATAGAAATTAGATCTAAAACATGGCAACCATGCATGAAAATTGATGAATGTACTGTATATTTGTCATATTAAACATATATTTTTTTTATTGGTCTTATGAAGTATTCTAATTTGTTGAGATAGTGAATTGGTGGGTTTTTGTTAAATGTGAGCCAAAATCATCACAATTAAAAGAACCAAAGACTTAAACTACTTCAGTCTGTGTGCATTGAATTTATTTAATACACGAGTTTCACAATTTGAGGTGAATTACTGAAATAAATGAACTTTTCCACGACATTCTAATTTATTGAGATGCACCTGTATATATATATATATATATAGTGTATATTTGTGCTGAACTTATTCTTAGCCTCTAACTCAATCACTGGTGAGTGAAATCTAACAATTTATATTAGCCATTGGACAATAACAGACATAATTTAGTCGCCTAGAATGAAATTTTGTCGCATATGCATGTGATTTACTCACAATGTAGAGGTTCCTATTAGGGCTGGGCAATATGACGATATGATCGTATATCGATGATGTCTCGTAAGTATCGCAATGTCGATGTCAACAGTCAGGAAACGGACGATTATCGACATTATCGGGAAAAATTACAAATGATAAACCTAGTAAGTTGAAAAAATATTTTACATAGCCCCATAGTCACCATACAGGTTTTTTTGCATGCAAGAATGAAATAATTTAGGAGGGTTGGGAATCGAAAAGCTCTTCCAATTTCGGAAATCAGATCAGATGCGTACAGTCAGGAATCAAATTACTTGTTATAAAATTACATTTCGATTCTGCATCTCGATTTCTGTATGCGCATTTATTGTGATTTCAAAAGATTCAACTGCAAGAACTAAGATGAAATAGAACTCCCTTCTGCACTCTCGCGCTGTGCACTCACACACACAAAGTGCACGCACAAAAGCCGCCTCTGATATACGCGAACACTGGACTGAGCTCTCTTTCTCGCGTTCTTACACATTCGAATGGACAAATATATATCAAAATATCCCATAAATACAATCGGTTATGTCTTAAGTGAACATAAAGAGTTGAGAAAGAAAACAAGGGTGTATTGGATCCGTGCATTGACAGCAGCCGCCAGTCATTATAATGTTAATCAAAGAACAAAAGAAAAGAAAATCCCTCACTGATCTTGACTGAATCACTTTTGTAACCTCCATTTATATTTTATTTGCCTCTTGTTCGGCGCTGACTACTGTAATGGCAACGTGCATCTGTGTATGCGATTATTTTGGAGATGCATTCCAATATAATTTATCCTTATTTAGGGTATAGGCCTATTCTATTTTGATCTGCAGTTTAATAAAAGTTAAACAGAAAAAAGACAAAGTAGCACTGCATGTGTTTCTGAATATTTATTTAAACAGACTGTATAATGATGAAAAACCACAAACATGACAGGTATAATTAAAATACACAAATTCCTTCAGCGCACATTTCAGTGCAATATTTTTACAGATTTTGTAAACCGTGTATACAATATAATTATGTTTAATTAAGCTGAGATATAGCACTATACATTCTTAATTCATTTGCAACAAAACTATAAAGTTTTGTTTCAAACGGATGAAGACATTAGTAGGCTTCTCAGCTCACCCCTCAACATGCACGCGTTCGGAGTTTCGGGCAGCCCAACACTGAATATTATATTGTGGGCGTTTTATTTTGATTAATAAAATAAAAATGATAAAAATTACAATATAAAAATTAAATTTAAATTACCCTGCTTCTAATTAAATAAAGCAGTTATTTTTATTTAGTTAAAATCGGACCAAAAGAGACCTCCGATCTAGTAAAGGAAAAAGAAAACCTTCTGCTCAGAATTCATTTTTAATCCCTGCATGATTTTAGTCATGCATGATAAATATCAAATACGTTATAGCTTGACTAAGTTTAAAAACAATGCTGCAATTGTTATAATTAAGGAAATTAAACTTACCATCATGAAATGTGTCTACACAGGCGATAATGCCAAAAAGAAAGAGAAACATCGGAAAATAGGCATATTTTATTCAAGACATTATTATATGAAATCAACATGCATTTATCATTCTTAATCGATAAGATTATCTATAAGATCTTTTTGACATATCGTCCAGCCCTAGTTTCCATGAGCTACTTATGCTTATGCACTTAGAAACATGTCTGCTTGATGTATATCGGTATAAGAGCATTTTGCTAAATGCGCTATATTGCATATTCATAGTTGTACTTAACCTGTTGTCTACATAATAAGAAAGAATGCAAGGAGCTAAAGATAAAATTCAACACCTCCTAATTGCATGTTACTAACGAAGAACAACAGACTGGATGTGTGTAAGACATAGTTATGGTCCATGATATTGGCACAGATTCTGTGTAATAAACAATTATTTGTGACTGCATATAGTTCGGAAGTGGGAAAAGACGTTTAGTTCCCACTTTAAGTAAACCTTAGTTTCCAGGATATCTACAATGCAGTAAAATTTTAATGATTAAAGTACTGATGCTATAAAAGGAGGGGAGACACAAACAATTGACAGTATGACTGAAATGTTAAGGTGTTTAAAGATAAATAAATAAAACACGTTTATTCTGTGGCACTTAAATTATTTGCCACATATTTTGGTTTCTTATAGGAGCTTATAGGCTCCTTAAGAGATTTTTTTTGTGTGTGTGTGTTTGGAGCCCTGATGATACATTGTGGACAGAGAGAGAGAAAATAAAAGACGAGTGCGGTCAGTCTGCTCTCTCTTTAATCTCACAGTAATTAAGTCATTATTTAACGAGATCCACCCTGAAAAGCATATATAAATATGGATTAATATCCCCTTCACTCAGTCTGAGTTTGACCTTGAGTTCTTGGAGGAATGGAGATTTACACATTTTACACATTCACTCATTTAAAGCAGGAAAGTGCAAGTTTATCACTGATGGTCTGATGATGTAACGTCTTCATGATGTCAAACAGCCTGTATGTTACTTTCTCCTGTGCACGTTTATCATCTCCTGTAGCAGCTGTTGCATGTTATCATTAAACACAGAGAATATTTGAACTCGTCTCTCCTGTGATCCTCCTGTAAATAGTTTTGAAATGGACGAGAGGAGCAGAGGGTTTAAGAGCCACTCATGTTTTTGCAAAAGCCCATGAAATCTTCAGGAAAAATTGAGTTGTATTGTCTTTTTGAAGCAGGAAACAGCATAAACAGTGCTTTACGAATAGATATTGTACGTTAAATTGGCTGAAATAGTAGTTTTTTTTTGCTCTTGTTGTTTCATGTTCATGGTCATTTCTTTTGAAATATTAGTTTGATCTGTTCTCGTGTTTTTGTCTGTGTTCATTGATTGTCTCCTGGTGTTTCTAGTTTAACTCATTAGTTTTGTGTATAAATACCCCTTGTGTTTCTCTTGCTTATTATCGATGTTTTCATACAGCAGGTTTAGTAAGGCATTCATGTCAGGTTTTTTGTTATGTCATGGGTTTTGGTTTCTTCTTAATGTACTTTCTATTTGTTACTAAATCTGCATTTGAGTTTCATGTGACATAAAGCCAGTGTTCACAGATTTATATCAGTCCAGTGGGAAACAAAGTTTAAGACAGCTTCGATGACATTTTTGAAAACAAAAACAAAAACTAGTCACTGGATTTGACAAATGGGCAATTCCAGCATTGTGGACGTGACATTCGCAGTTAAAACCTGAAATATAAATTCTTATAGAATGTATTCATTACCAATATATTGAACAATCTCTTTATATTTTTTAAACCCAGGGCTCTAGACTGCGAACATTTTTTGAGAATGTGCGAGTTAAAATTTGACGTAGTCAAAACATTTGAGCGAGTGCATGGTCTGTGCTGCTCCAAAGCTTCTGCTACATACAGCGTGCGCTGCCGAGCCGTGGCACATTATAGCAGGAGTCAGATTTCACTGATAACGTGAAGAGAGGCGCTTTGAGCGCGAGCACTTCGGGTGTAGAGCCTGGTTTACTTTTACTTTTATATTTGCTGTTTACCTCATGTTACGCTAGGGCTGCACGATTAATCAAATGCAATTGTCATGCGCATTTTGTTAGTAAAGCCGGTTCTGTAATCAGCAGGAAATCATCATCACGTGCTTTCAGATGGAGCAGAATTTACTACACATAGCCGTAGTTCACTGACAAGTTACGCGATTTTGTTGCGCGATTATGAAATAAATGCTGCTCCATCTGAAAGCATGTGAAAATACCACATTTAATAACATATTTTTACTCCAAACTCACTTCATAACGTCAGTCGAGTGTTTGAAATAAATCCTTCTGTGAGGTGATGTGGCTCCTTACACAGAATAAGGCACGCAACATATTTCATAGTATTTAAGCAGTGATAAAGGCATTGCATTATAAATATACTTTATTTTAATGAAAATTATAATAATAAGAACTCAGATAAACCGTATATTGCCATAGTCGTGTGTTTATTAGTCACGTTGAATCAATGAAAGCAGTTGAATCTTCTGTTTATTCAGCTGCAGCGATAGACATTTTCTGGGTTTCTTCTGCGAGGCGTATTTGGAGTTTCAGCGCGAGAGCGCCCTTTGGCCTTTGGATGGAGATTTACTGCTGATCACAGAACCGTGCTTCACTGAAAGATACGCATGACAATCGCAGCTTCTGTCGAATCGCGATCTCGATTCCATTTCGATTTATCGTGCAGCCCTACTTTACACTATGGAGACTTTTTTTTATTTATTTTTTTTAATTTATTTGATTACTCAGTGTTTGCTAAACATTCTGTAATTTATTAGTCAGTATAATACAGCACGCTATTCGTTTTCGTTAATAAAAGTTTGTAAGCTAGTTTGTCATTGTAACCTACTGTTTTATTGTTGTTGTGCTTTTTAATTAAGAGTAAGAATGAATCCATCTTTTGTTTTAGTCTTAAAAAGTGAAAGGTACAGATATAAGCAAACCAGACAATTATCTTTTCTTGTAAAACGTGACACCAAGATTGCGAATTCGAAAGTGAAACGCACGAAGCCCGGGTTATAACACCGAAAACGAGGAACTCCCGTTCACAAAATTTAAATCACAAAAAATGATGATGAAAAAGAACGCGTTGAATGTTGAACACTTTTGCTACCATATAACTATAAACTATGATAAAAGTTCATCAGCATGTATTGATTAATCCCATGTTGTAGCAAAAAAAAAGAAACAAAAAATGCAACCAAATTATGTGCTCGTGCGATCAGTTGGAAGAATGGGTCTAGAGCCCAGAAACCCCTGAAAATAGAGTTCAGAAATCAGCAAAGTATATAAATGTCTATATAAATGTCTATAAATGTGTTTTATATTTTAGATGAGGGAAATTAACGTGTTACAGAGGTGACAAAAAAAATGTAATAGGGCTGCACCCCACTAAATATTTGTCTAGTTAACTAGTAGTCGTTCATTTAATCCATTATTCAACTAATCGTACGTTTATATTAAATTAATAACAACACTAATCCATAATGAGTCTTAACCCTCTATATGCCAATGTCGCAAAATTGCGACAAGACGTCATACTTAATAAAATAGACTGTAGTTCCTAATATGGTGGAATATCTCATTTGTATTCCCTACCACTAGATGGCAGACATGTAGTACTTCGATTCTAGACCAAAATTACGTCACGTTCCTATTCAAAGTGTTCGAAGAAATAGCAGAGCAAGTGAGCTATCGTGTCATTGATGCGGAAGCAGTTCAGCTCATAGCGTGCGAGTAAATTGTGAGATTTGTGAGAGAAAATCACTAAATGGCTAATAAAAAGTCAGCATGTATTGTACCGTGAGGATGTGTTGCAAATGTTATTCGCTGATTCTGACTCTGAAGGGGAGAATGGGTCTAGAGCCCAGAAACCCCTGAAAATAGAGTTCAGAAATCAGCAAAGTATATAAATGTCTATATAAATGTCTATAAATGTGTTTTATATTTTAGATGAGGGAAATTAACGTGTTACAGAGGTGACAAAAAAAATGTAATAGGGCTGCACCCCACTAAATATTTGTCTAGTTAACTAGTAGTCGTTCATTTAATCCATTATTCAACTAATCGTACGTTTATATTAAATTAATAACAACACTAATCCATAATGAGTCTTAACCCTCTATATGCCAATGTCGCAAAATTGTGACAAGACGTCATACTTAATAAAATAGACTGTAGTTCCTAATATGGTGGAATATCTCATTTGTATTCCCTACCACTAGATGGCAGACATGTAGTACTTCGATTCTAGACCAAAATTACGTCACGTTCCTATTCAAAGTGTTCGAAGAAATAGCAGAGCAAGTGAGCTATCGTGTCATTGATGCGGAAGCAGTTCAGCTCATAGCGTGCGAGTAAATTGTGAGATTTGTGAGAGAAAATCACTAAATGGCTAATAAAAAGTCAGCATGTATTGTACCGTGAGGATGTGTTGCAAATGTTATTCGCTGATTCTGACTCTGAAGGGGAATATTTGCCTTTTGGAAATGACGATCGGTCGTCTAATAATCGCATAATAGTATAATAGTTCGCAGCGCAATGGTGCCGCCGTGCAAGATGAGACTGTTCACGAAGCACAAACAAGTGATCATTTCGACCCTTTGCCCAATGGGGATGGGGGTGGCAGCGGTGGACGTGGTCGTTGTGTCCATAGGAGAGCAGTTGCTAGAGGTAGAGGCAGCAGGGGTAGGAAAAATAGGGCTGGAAGGAGCACTAGCTCTTTGGATCCAGTCAGAGCGGCTCTGGATCTAGTGCCCCAAAGAGGTGGGAGTGGCCGCGGTACATGGTGCAGTCAGTGTGGAGTAGGTCTGTGTGCTGTGCAATGCAATGAGAGGTACCATAATCTCAAGAACTAAACTGTGTCACCTAGATACCTGATTGGGCAGATAGCTGGTCAACTGATCAAAAATTAGGCACATGCATTTTACTATAGTAATAATTTACTACTTTCTCCTGTTTTACTGTTGATTTCCTCTTTTCCTGATCATTTGGAATGAGGATAAAAAGACACCCGTGCTTCACTGAAAGATACGCATGACAATCGCAGCTTCTGTCGAATCGCGATCTCGATTCCATTTCGATTTATCGTGCAGCCCTACTTTACACTATGGAGACTTTTTTTTATTTATTTTTTTTAATTTATTTGATTACTCAGTGTTTGCTAAACATTCTGTAATTTATTAGTCAGTATAATACAGCACGCTATTCGTTTTCGTTAATAAAAGTTTGTAAGCTAGTTTGTCATTGTAACCTACTGTTTTATTGTTGTTGTGCTTTTTAATTAAGAGTAAGAATGAATCCATCTTTTGTTTTAGTCTTAAAAAGTGAAAGGTACAGATATAAGCAAACCAGACAATTATCTTTTCTTGTAAAACGTGACACCAAGATTGCGAATTCGAAAGTGAAACGCACGAAGCCCGGGTTATAACACCGAAAACGAGGAACTCCCGTTCACAAAATTTAAATCACAAAAAATGATGATGAAAAAGAACGCGTTGAATGTTGAACACTTTTGCTACCATATAACTATAAACTATGATAAAAGTTCATCAGCATGTATTGATTAATCCCATGTTGTAGCAAAAAAAAAGAAACAAAAAATGCAACCAAATTATGTGCTCGTGCGATCAGTTGGAAGAATGGGTCTAGAGCCCAGAAACCCCTGAAAATAGAGTTCAGAAATCAGCAAAGTATATAAATGTCTATATAAATGTCTATAAATGTGTTTTATATTTTAGATGAGGGAAATTAACGTGTTACAGAGGTGACAAAAAAAATGTAATAGGGCTGCACCCCACTAAATATTTGTCTAGTTAACTAGTAGTCGTTCATTTAATCCATTATTCAACTAATCGTACGTTTATATTAAATTAATAACAACACTAATCCATAATGAGTCTTAACCCTCTATATGCCAATGTCGCAAAATTGTGACAAGACGTCATACTTAATAAAATAGACTGTAGTTCCTAATATGGTGGAATATCTCATTTGTATTCCCTACCACTAGATGGCAGACATGTAGTACTTCGATTCTAGACCAAAATTACGTCACGTTCCTATTCAAAGTGTTCGAAGAAATAGCAGAGCAAGTGAGCTATCGTGTCATTGATGCGGAAGCAGTTCAGCTCATAGCGTGCGAGTAAATTGTGAGATTTGTGAGAGAAAATCACTAAATGGCTAATAAAAAGTCAGCATGTATTGTACCGTGAGGATGTGTTGCAAATGTTATTCGCTGATTCTGACTCTGAAGGGGAATATTTGCCTTTTGGAAATGACGATCGGTCGTCTAATAATCGCATAATAGTATAATAGTTCGCAGCGCAATGGTGCCGCCGTGCAAGATGAGACTGTTCACGAAGCACAAACAAGTGATCATTTCGACCCTTTGCCCAATGGGGATGGGGGTGGCAGCGGTGGACGTGGTCGTTGTGTCCATAGGAGAGCAGTTGCTAGAGGTAGAGGCAGCAGGGGTAGGAAAAATAGGGCTGGAAGGAGCACTAGCTCTTTGGATCCAGTCAGAGCGGCTCTGGATCTAGTGCCCCAAAGAGGTGGGAGTGGCCGCGGTACATGGTGCAGTCAGTGTGGAGTAGGTCTGTGTGCTGTGCAATGCAATGAGAGGTACCATAATCTCAAGAACTAAACTGTGTCACCTAGATACCTGATTGGGCAGATAGCTGGTCAACTGATCAAAAATTAGGCACATGCATTTTACTATAGTAATAATTTACTACTTTCTCCTGTTTTACTGTTGATTTCCTCTTTTCCTGATCATTTGGAATGAGGATAAAAAGACAAAAAAATCATGCAAATAAGTTCAAACATCCATTCAATATCTATTATTTCTATTATTTCCTGAATATTACTGATGAACTGTTCAAAAAGTAGGCTACTGTTCACATGCGTTTTACTACTATACAGTATAGTAATATAGTAATAATTTAGTACTTTCTCCTGTTGTATTGTTGGTTTCCTCTTTTCTGATCATTTGGAATGAGGATAAAACAAACAAAAAAAACCTGCAAATAAGTTCAAACATCAATTCAATATCTAATATTTCCTGAATATTATGAAATTCAAGATGGCCGCCCCTAATTACGTCATAATATGCAAATTAGACGAGTATATTTACACCCCACATAAACTTTCGGTCATGCCCAACATTTTTCTAATTTATAGTAGATCTCTATCTTTAAGCCCTTTCAAGCCACAAGCTTTTGAAATCTTGATGTCAAAATCCAGCATTTTTCCAAAAATCCCTGGCGCCTAAAAGGTTAATATATTCCGCGCTCAAACACATGCACACAGTTTGGCACAAAGCACAGGCAAAATTAGCCTAATGATTATTAATGTGTTGGAAAAAAAGAGACATTTTAATTATTTATTAATAAACTGGTGTTTTCTGAGTCCTTGTCGGTTGCAAAGATGAAATTCTCAGTGCTGACTCTCATCTCTGCAGTACCGGGCCTTTAGAGAGAAAAGCAATCTTCATACAGATTACATAATCAGGGAGTATCTGATTTTCTTTTGAATTGGTTCGTTTAAAAGTAGGCATTTCAAGCTTTCTATGGCTATATTTCATATTGTCTGTGAGGCAACCATGCTTTGAGTGTCGGTTCTTTTTTGTGACACGCTCCAGTTCAGTGAGACAAAGATGGCAGAAAGCATATCCTATTTGTTTTTATTATTTTACAAAAGCACAATGTTTTGTTGTTATTAAGAGTTTACAGAAATAAAATACTTTTCTAACTGATTTTAAGTTGTTTCATTATCAGGAAAAAATGCAAGTGATCGTGCCGGCGCCAATGTGATTCTGTGAACGGCTTGCTCTGAGACACTGCTTATGATTTATGGAGATTAAAAAATAAGGAGCGGGTGGATTTTTACCATTATAGGGTGGTTGTGTACACACACTGCCAACACACGCATTTATGTTCAAACAACATGTAAAAGTGAATTCTGCATAATTGGTGCCCTAATAACTAATAATGTATGAAAACATCTCTTGAACACCAATCACAAAACCTTTCTCACTCTTGAATCCTGTTGAACGCTTTCCGCTGTTTATGTAGTTTCAAGTGCGTCTCAGAAGGAGGATGAATCTGTCTCTCATTGATGGAGGGATGAAATGCAATCCCACAAGTCCTCTGGCGTGAGGAAAACTGCACAAGTTTCTCTCTTCTGGAGTGTGTTATGGATAAACTCTCTCCGGCTTTTCCAGTCCCGCAGGGAAGCAGACGGGCCATGTTAAAACTAAATGAACACATTGATTTATTTCCTCTGTGAAGTGGGACCGGACTCATGGGAATGACATGTGTCAGATAACACGCACACACACACACTCAGCGTGGAGGCGCTGGAAACACATCTCATGCTGGTGCGGACAGGCTCCGTATCTGTGATGGGATCAGGTAGTCGTCGGTACAGATGGTGAACTCACCTCGTGTTATCACACACACCTCGTCACGCTGAGTTTGGATGTGAGAAATCGAGCCTGCAGCAGGCGCCGCGTGTGCCGTCAGCTCTGGGTTTGGATGCATCTGATACTTCTGCTCTCTATTTCAGTTTCATGTGTTTCATTGGGCTGAAGTTTGGATCGTAAGCCGTGTTCAGACTGGATTCAGTTCATGTCAGTAATTTTTTTTACACTTTTTAAGGAGTAGTTCATGTGCTGGTGAAAGTTACAGGATCTTTTATTTGTTCTATAAAAAGTCCTTTAAAAGCAACCACAGGTAACAGCAAATGAGTAAATTGACATGCTAGTAAAAACCTTCACAATGTTCGCTTTAGCATATTTTTACATTTATGCAATCGCTGTGTTTATTGAAAAGATGTTTGGATCTTGAAGTTTATTTGCTTTATTTACAGTAGCCTAGTTATAGAACATTGTATATTGTTCTTTACAGGACTGGTTTATGTCACTCGTGTGTGCTCGTGTACTATTTTGTGCATAATTAATTAGAACAGCTAAATATATTATGTGATTGGTCAGTGATGTGAGGCACAGTGTTGTTATCGATAACTGAAACTGAAAGTATTAAAACGTTTTTTTGTTCATTTAAATAAAGATGAAAAATATTAGATGCAAAACTTTAAAAAAATTAATTAATTAAAGCTAAATAGAAAAAAACTAAACCAATAAAATGACAAAAACACATGAAATGAAAACTGAAAATCTTAAAATAAATACTAATAAAAATATGAATAAAAACTATATATTTTTTAATATTTATTTTAGGCATTTTTGCCTCTATTATGATAGGACAGATCAGACATGACAGGAAGTGAAGTGCGAGAGAGAGAGGGGGCGGGATCGGGAAAGGTCCTCGAGGCAGGATTCGAACTCGGGACGCTCTTAGCGCAATAGCACTGTATGTCGGCGCACTGCCCACAAGGCTATCGGTACCAATAAATACTATATTAGTATAGAAATAATACTAAAATAACACTGGACACTAATACAATAAACATTATAAATGCAATTTACATTTATGCATTTGACAGACGCTTTTATCCAGAATGACTTATATCAATTCTTGCTTTTCCTGAGAATCGAACCCATGACTTTGGTGTTGCTAGCGCTATGATCTATTGTTTGAGCTACAGAAAAAATAAACAATATGTTTATCTTCAATCTAAACAAAATCAACATTTGATGAGCTGATCTTTGTAATTATGGAGGCTTGTTTGGTGTATTTATAAACAGATTAAGCGAGTTTACAGTGTGCTGATTATGTTTGTGGAGTCATGGATGATTTCCTCAGTCTACTCAACCATTTTTGAGTTTTTTGGGTGTGCGTGTTGTATAGAAACCACACACATCCATCTCACCCACTCATGTGTGTTTGTTTGACAAGTTATTTTGGTTTAGTGAGTGTTTAATGGTTTATTGATTGAATTAAGTTGTCGGTCACAGCAGTTTCATTTAGAAGCTAGTTTCTGTTTTCATCGTTTCAGATTTTTCATATCATTTGTCACAAACGTGAAGCAACAAAGCGTATCACGTTATTTTGCACAAGTTTCATTTTTACACAAAGAAAATGTATTGGCCAGACAAATAAAAAAAAGGATTGATACCCAAACAAACACTTTGATTCTCTCAGAGACGGTGATGGAGATGAAGCAAACACATCTTTCTCTGAAACACACAGCAGTAATTGATCAGGAAAACAAAGTTTGCATGATTTACTTGATTATCCATTCATGATAACAGAAAAAATGAGCCGATATGGGCCGATACCGATATGGTGGCCGATATATCGTGCATCCCTAATTTTTAAGAAAAATCAGTGAGTCTCAAATATAATCAAAAGGCTTTTGGTGAACGTTTGTTCGTCTCTCAATCATCATTGTATTGCATTGGATTTTATGTTTTGATCATCAAACTAAGCATTTAAATACTAAGACATATTATTGGAGATATGGAGTGACGACTGATATTTGTAATTTTAGTATCTGCTATACTGTTATGAGACCTCATTGATTTACATTACAAGCTATCAGAATTTCATCTTCATTTTTATGTATATACATAACAGCCTCTGCACCAAATTGCATATTTGTGCTCAGTTTGGGCCTTGGAATAAAACTGAGCTGTTTTTTTTCTCCATATCCTCACTATATCATGCTGACTATATGATGGATCAAATACTGTATGATACTCAACAAAAAACACACTTTAGGTCTGAAGATTCAATAAACTGTTCCATTTCCATTTCAAAATTTTTTTTTGACTGTTCTTTTATATGTAAGGCTTTACAGGGCAAAATCTGCTGGATTCAGTTGCACACAGCATCATATTTGAAACTATTTTTAACTTGACATGCAACACTTGCACTGCAGAGTGCTGAAAAAAACAAAGAGGCGCCTTACAAGAGCCAAAAGATGTCTGTTTGATTCATGTCTGCATAGACCAACAATTAAAAAAAAACACACAGATGGGTCTCGGCCCATCCTCCCAAAACCCCTGAGAACTGGCTTTATTTATCTGTCGTGTACTTGAGCAGTCAGAACGACAAATCTGCACATCGCTCATAAACACTGGTCCCGCTGGTGGCGTTAAGCACGTCTCAGCACTCTCTGGTCTTGTGCTCTGGCGGGACCTGTAAACTTTACACGGGCCGTTATGTTCCCTCTGATGACGCTGTAAAGTTTACCTATCAGATGGCATTGCTGGCAGCTGCTCGTACAGTTTGAAACTCTCCGAGTCTGTTTTTTGATACGCTAGAGCAGGAGAGAGCCACAAGCTGTTCTGTGCTATCAGACAACACCAGAGGAGAAATCAAGAGAAACAGAGAGAGAGACTGTGTGTATGTTTTTAGAAAATCTTGTGTGTCTGAGCTTTTAACCTCTAGACCCCTCATTACTGCATTTCCCACAATCCTTTGGCTTTCAGTTTTGCCAGTAAGCGAGTTTGAGGTGTTTCACCTTGATGTGAGTAAGCATGTCTGTAATACCTGAAGAAAGCCATTCGTTAGCTTTTCCATACATCTTATGCTTCAGCTTTGCTCACAGGATTTCACTTCCAGATGTTCAGATATTAAGGCAATATACAGGAAAAAAGGATGTTAATGTAAATGGTAAAAGACTGTAAAAAAAAAACAGCTATTTAGTATCATTAGAGATAATGTTATAGTTTTTTACATGTTTTTTTAATTGGTTTTTAATGTCTATTTATTTATTTATTTTTTATTTCAGTTCTATTTCTAGTTTTTTAATACATCAAATTAAACTAAATGAAAATGAGAAATGTTGCATTAGCAACTAGATGAAATAAAGTAATTTAAATTTAATTTTATTTCAGTTAACATGTATTTTAATTCAAGTAATTTAAAAAATTGTCTTAGTGAAACTAAATATAATATTGCTGTTTCTCTTGATATATATGGTGAAAAACTCTAATAGGTCTAATGGCACATTCATGTAAATGTGATTTTGGAAATGAAAAAGAGCAAGTCATCCTATAATTTACAGGAAAAAAAACATAAATTAACATTTCCAGTATTGTCTGTTGTTTTGTTTGATTTTAAAATAATTGTTTATTCTTATCTTATTTTTTCTTATCAGCTAAGTACTTTGTTAATTTATGTTGTTAAATAGATATTTATTGCATTATTTTCATACCATGTGTGTTTCCATGATGGTGTTTTGTGTTTGTGTGTACGACAATGTGCATAGAAAACACTCTTTTACTTTTTCTACTTCAAAATTTTACATTTAATTCAATGTGTTACTACTACTTTGCAAATAATTGTGAAATTTACTAGCAATTTCTGAGTGGAATTGTTCTTACAACAATTTTTTTAGTCAATGTGTATATTAGTATTTAAGTCTGCTTGTGGAAAAGTTATTTGTGATGAACTTTGATTCATCATGCGACTTTCTCTTTATGACCTTAGTTTTTAAGGTGCTTGTCAGTATATTACAAAGTAGGGGTGTGCGATATGATGATTTTTGATCGTGGACGATAAAAATGTCTCCAATTATTTTTTATTTTATATTTTGTTACCTTGAAAGGCTTTGTTTTTTTTGTTTTTTTTTTAAAGGGAAATTAGTTTGACTGTACTGCTCAGACAACTTGCAAAATAGTAAAGTCAACATGACAAAGAATCGTGATAAAATCGTGAATCGTAATATTTCTGAAAAAAAATCATGATTTGATATTTTTGCCATATCGCCCACCCCTATTACAAAAAAGCAGACTTAGTAATTTGGTATATTAATGTTTTTATTACTGTAAATTTGAGGTAAATCTGTAAAACTAAAAATGTCAATACCGTATATTTTACAGTAAAGATCTGGTAACCACAGCTACTGTTTTTTTTAACATAAATTACATTTTTTACCGATTTTTTTGTACTGAGATGGGTTAAACAGCCAATCCTAAACCCTCTGAGGTGATGAAGTGAGAGGAAGCAATGAGAAAAGAAAGGAAAGAGCTGTTTACAGTAAAGATCTGGTAACCACAGCTACTGTTTTTTTTAACATAAATTACATTTTTTTACCGATTTTTTTGTACTGAGATGGGTTAAACAGCCAATCCTAAACCCTCTGAGGTGATGAAGTGAGAGGAAGCAATGAGAAAAGAAAGGAAAGAGCTGAGCACTTGAGAAGAGCTGGAGTGATGGCTTGTGATGTTTGTGATAGATTAGCATATCAAACACAGTCAAGCGTGACTCTGACTTTGACAGTATTTAGATGGATTTTCGAAGAACTAATTCTAATTTAGTTAAACCACGAGCAATTAACATTCAAATCAACAAAACTGTGTTGATACAGAGAAATTAAGCATTAATCGAATTGAAAAATTGTCTCTTCAGATCGATGCGGATGCTTTGAATGCAAATGCATGTTGTTTTAATTTCTTTACTCATGTTTTTCCCACTTCTTCATGCTGTCTGCACTCGCCCTCGAAAATAGAAATGAAAGTGTGAACAAGTGCTTTGGTGAAATTAGGGCAGGATTTGAGAGACTGAGTGATTTTCTCAAATGAACGATGTTGGGTTTAGTTTAAAAGAAGCAAATGCTTTCTGAATGAAGGGCATGTTTAAAAACCACGAGATCCATCTAATAACACATTAATCCATGTTAATGCTCTCATGAATGATTGATAACTAATTAAAATCCAACGTGATTTCATTAGAATTTGTTTTTATATGAAGTGTAATATCAAGTTCAGTAAATGCATTACAGCCTTGGGCGTCGGAGCGAGGGGGAATTCAAATACCTCGACTTCCTGTTTGAATAGGAAATGCATTAATACAGGAAATCATTTTCATAATAACTACAGTTAAGTAGGGATGTAACGATATTATCAATTTTGTGATATCACGATAGCAAAACTGTCTCGATATTATTATAGTCACATGACGATATGAAACGATAGGTCTTCCGGGCAAAATGTTGTTACATCCCTACAGTTAAGGCAGGACACTACAGGCAAAACCATTGTTTTTTCACGCACTGGTCAACTTTGAGATTCTCAGAATGATCATCAAAACTTAACACTTTTATTCATATCTATAAACTGAAGGTTCCTGTAGAGGGGTTTGCGGTAACACTTTTGAATAGAGAACAATTTTCCCTATTAACTAGTAGCTTATTAGCATGCCTATTATTAACATATTGGCTGTTTATTAGTACTTATAAAGCACATATTCTGCATGATCATATTCTACATCCCTAATCCTACTAATACCTAAACTTAACAAATACCTTACTAACTTAATAAACAGCAAATTATGAGTGAATTGAGGCAAAAGTCATAGTTAATGGTTTGTTAACAGCAAGAATTGGACCTTAAAATAAAGTGTGACCGGGTTTGCTAATATATCATTCACCTGCAATGTATTAGGTAACACTTTATTTTAAAGACCAATTCTCCCTATTAACTAGTTGCTTATTAACAAGCATATAGCATATTGGCTGTTTATTAGTACTTATAAAGCACATATTCTGCATGATCATATTCTACATCCCTAATCCTACTAATACCTAAACTTAACAAATACCTTACTAACTTAATAAACAGCAAATTATGAGTGAATTGAGGCAAAAGTCATAGTTAATGGTTTGTTAACAGCAAGAATTGGACCTTAAAATAAAGTGTGACCGGGTTTGCTAATATATCATTCACCTGCAATGTATTAGGTAACACTTTATTTTAAAGACCAATTCTCACTATTAACTAGTTGCTTATTAACAAGCATATAGCATATTGGCTGTTTATTAGCACTTATTAATGCATTATTCTGCATGACTATATTTTAGATCCCTTAATTCGACTCCATACCTAAACTTAGCAACTACGTTACTGTTAATAAGCAGCAAATTAGGAGTTTATTAAGGTAAAAGTCATAGATATTAGTGAGAATTTGTCCCCAAACTAAAGTATGACCAAATATTCACATTTTATTCCTAAAAATGTGGCAAAATTTAGTTGTTTTCTAGATTTTTACAGTATTTTCTGATTTATGAAGTGATAAAAAGATAAATTTAAAATTTGTAAAATCATTTAACTCTGTCAATAAAATCAAATAAGAATTTTGAACCTGGCTTTATCTATTTCTGTTGTGTGCATTTAAGTGAGTATTTAATTACAAAATGCCTCATTTTCGAATTTAAACATAACATTGTAAAACTTGTCATGCAAAACAGCTGTACTGTGATTAATCATCGGGTGATATCTATTACAATTTTTACCCTGTTTACCCTTGGTTTCTTACCTTAAATCTAAGAATTGCATGAGTTCACTTCTCGGTTTTTCTTTTGATTTGTGCATCAAAAGAAATTGATTCGTGTGCTAGAAATACATAGATCCCTAAATACTGATGAGATTACATAAACACATGCACACACAGAGAAACTCAATAGAAACTCAGTACTGTTGTGTGTCAAGTCAAGTCAAGTTTATTTGTACAGCGCTTTTCACGATACAAATCATTGCAAAGCAACTTTACAGCAAATTAAGTTTCTACAATATTTAGTGGTAGCTTATCAGTGGTGACTGTCAGTTAATGTACATATGGCAGAAATGTACGGAAAAATCTATTTAAGACGTAATAAAACAGACGATGAACACTATTAACAGCAATTATTATATGATGCAATCAAACTTATAGCAAAATGTGGTAGTTCTGTATGTTGTTTCAGGGTTGGCATAATCTGAGGTCCTCTGAGGGGTTGGCATCATCTCTTCTCAGGTGTTCTGGATCCAGACTGAAGCTTGTGTAAATCCTAGTAAAAAAACAGAGAAACAAATAGAGACATAATTAGCGTAGCTGCTGTTCCAACCAAGCAAAATGTATTTGTTTAACCCAAACTAAAGAATAATAATGTGCATTTGATCAGAAATAACTGCAGTACAAGATTATGAGATGCATTATTTGAATGCTTGGCCAAAGAGGTGTGTCTTTAATCTAGATTTAAACAGAGAGAGTGTGTCTGAACCCCCGAACGTTATCAGGAAGGCTATTCCAGAGTTTGGGAGCCAAATGCGAAAAAGCTCTACCTCCTTTAGTGGATTTGCTATCCTAGGTACTACCAAAAGTTCAGAGACAAGTCATCAGGGCAGTTATTTGAGATTTTACTTACTAGTCATATGAAGCGTGTGTGTATTTGTCCTCTAAGTTTAAGATCTTAATATTGATTTATTGTGTTTATTCCAAACATTTTATCAGCCGCTGGGACAAAAGCTGTTTGGTGAAAGACCTCAGAGCTGAAGTATTTATTAATAACGATCGTGTCTTTATCTCAAAGATGTGTACGTGCGCCACTGTTATTGTTTTCTTCCTCTGTTGCGCACGCCGGCTGTAATGCGTTCAGAATTACACGTCTTCTCTCATAATATCCTGTATTGCTTCACACATGAAATAACCCACAGGGTGTGTGTTTTTGTATGGATGAATGTTGGTGTGTGTGTGTATGTGGGTGTGTTGTCGTCCCAGCTGGATACATCATTGAAACACTGTAAATGTGTGTTTTTTTATTGATTGATGTTTCATTAGTTTGAATCACTCATGTTTGATTGTTAGAACCAGCTGATGAATTATGTATATGTGTTCAGTTCATGCTTCATATTTTTGTGTGTTTGCCAGAATTTTACAATATTTTTTTATATCTGTGATTCGGCTGTAATCAGCATGAATTGTGATTATAATTTAGCCTTAAAGAGATAGTTCACCCAAAAATGAAGATTCTGTCATCATTTACTCAGCCTCAGGTTGTTCCAAACCTGTATGAATTTCTTTCTTCTGTTGAACACAAAAGAAGATATTTTGAAGAATGTTGGTAACCAAACAGTTGACGGTAGCCATTGACTTCCATGGTATGAAAAAATACTATGTAATACAATGGCTACCATCAAGTGTTTGCTTACCCAGATTCTTCTAAATATCTTATTTTGTGTTCAATAGAGGAAAGAAGAACTTCCCTTTTCAGGTTACAATAAAAAAAACAAGATGTTAACAATGAGTAACTCACATTTTGCGTTCAATTTATCTGCTTTAGCTCCTGATCGGTTTATTTCAAATCTGTTCCAGCGATGTGTATTACTGATTTTATGCTAATGATGCTCTCCTTAGTGAAATATGATAGGCAATCTGTTTAAGTAAATGATATTTTCCTCATTAAATCTCCAAACATTTTACATGGAAACTCATGGAAAGTTTGTTTTCCAGCCAATCTATCATTTCAGTTTTCATTGATCATTTGATGACTGATAACCTGATTTTCATCTCTTTCTCTTTTTCTGCTTTCTTGATAAGGAGGTTGAGGTAAGTTAAACAGTTTAACATTTTTGTATACAAAGATTTTTCACTTGTTTAGTAACATCCACAATCCTCTCTTCTTTCTCTGTGTGTATGTGTACACCGTTCAAAAGTTTGGGGTCAGTAAGATTCAACAAGATTGCGTTCAACTTTGTTGAAGTTGTGACCTAATGGTTAGAGAGTCGGACTCATAACCCAAAGGTTGTGGGTTCGAGTCTCGTACCGGCAGGGATTGTAGGTGGTGGGAGTGAATGTACAGCGCTCTCTCCCACCTTCAATACCACGACTGAGGTGCCCTTGAGCAAGGCACCGAACCCCCAACTGCTCCCCGGGCGCCGCAGCATAAATGGCTGCCCACTGCTCCGGGGGTGTGTTCACGGTGTGTGTGTGTTCACTGCTGTGTGTGTGCACTTTGGATGGGATAAATGCAGAGCACTAATTCTGAGTATGGGTCACCATACTTGGCCACATGTCACTTCACTCAACTGATCAAAAGTGACAGTTTTAATGTTACAAAAGATTTCTATTTGAAATAAATGTTGTTCTTTTGAACATTCTATTCATCAAAGAATCATAAAAAATAAAATATATTTCAGTTTCTACAAAATTATGAAGCAACACAACTGTTTTTTTAATGTTGATAATAATCAGAAATGTTTATTGAGCAGCAAATCAGCATATTAGAATGATTTCTGAAGAATCATGTGACACTGTAGACTGGAGTGATGATGCTGAAAATTCAGCTTTGATCACAGGAATAAATTACATTTTAAAACATATTCAAATAGAAAACAGTTATTTAAAATTGTAATAATATTTAAAAATTTTTACAGTATTTTTAATCAGATAAATGCAGCCTTGGTGGGCAGAAGAAACTTCTTTCAAAAACATAAAAAACTACGTACCCCAAAATTTTAAATGGCATTATATACTGTATATATATATATGTGTGTGTGTATATATATATATATATATATATATATATATATATATTAGGGAGGTCAACAATTAATAATTAATAATTGTCGATAAGAGATGCAATCGATTAAAGCTATCGATGGTCGATTAAGCAGTTTAATTTTGGGCTGCGTGCGGCTCATGCGCAAAACGCGTGCGAGCGACTGTGAGTGACGGTGACGGTATATAAATGCATCATCATTCATTCATAATGTACAAATTAAGCTTTTAATGTGATTTAAACTTTAAAAGTACATTAAAATAGAAACAACGCAAAGTTCTTCAACATGGAAAGCAATAGAAATGTAGTAACTAAGTCATTTCCCCAGATAATTTTTTCATATCGGGCTCTGCGCTTTGCAGGGCTGCGGGACACAGGACAGATAGGATATTCATTCCTACAACTTGTTAATTCGTTCCTACGACTTATTCATTTGTGGCCACTGTCCATGTTTCATTAATTTTGTTCCTTAAATATCCCATGATTTAACTAAAATTAGGGAACAAATTAATACATCGAACGAATTCTTAACTCATGGCCATGACATTTTTAATTTCCCTTAGATGCGAAAACAGTGATAAAAAGTGAATGACAATAAAATAAACCTGCGAAATTAGGGGGTTAGACGGTGAGGATTTAGGAAAATAAACAATGCCTAAATATGATTGAATTTGTGGAAATTCGTGACCAACCGGCAAACCAGAAGAAAACTGCGTGAATGTAGGCTATATGGGCTCTAACGGCATCCAAAAGCATGGTCGCGATGTAACATTTTACAGCTAACCAATTATTCCTCTAATAAACAAAGCTTTTCTACCACACTTGTCATAATCAGAGCTTATAATTTGTAAATAAATAATTACTGGATTCAAAACAACAATTAAAAGGCGCTGTGACCGACACTGACTATACATTTTCCCGGAGCATTCACTAAACGGTAATGCCACAACTAAAAGCATCGTTCACAAGTTTCTGCATGGACCTAACTAGCCTAGGGCACAGGTTTTCAAGCCATGGGACAAAATGGGATGCTTTAAGGAAAATAGCCTATGTAAGTAATAGGCCTAAAATAAAAATAACAATTTGTTTTCATTAAAAAAAGAAGCGAAATATATCTGACTTAAATAATTAAGCTAACAGATTTAAAACAGAAGTGTGGTGCGGCGCTCCATAAACAAGTTCACAGAAAGGAAAGGATGACAACGCGCATTCTGTTTGTTTGCTTTATTTTACAAAAGCACAAATCTTCTGTTTTTATTGTGAGTGTGCAAAAATAAAAGTAAACACTTTTGCGGATTATACCTTACTTCAAAAATTGAGTTTTTTTTCAGCTGTTCGATCGCGCCAGCACCTCATGCACACACACCCCACATATTCTAGCAATTAAAACTTACATCGCAGTCTGTTCATTATCAAAATAAAATACAGTCAACCAA
>NW_015505281.1:913965-930240 GCF_001515645.1 Sinocyclocheilus grahami | reverse complement strand
TCTGCTGTTATGCCAAGGACGTTTTTGCTCATGTGAAGAGGATGATCTTTTCCGTCTATATGCGAATGCGTGTAAAGTACAAGCCTAGTTTGCATGATAAATAATAGTTTAACATTCAAATACATTACGAATATGGAAACATTTGGATTTGTGCCGAATAAGATGTGAGCAATAAGCTCCAAATACATCTAGCCAAACCCACGCTCGCTCCGTCCTCGTACACGCACGCATGCACTGTCACGATCTAATGCACTGTAAATGCCGGCTTTTTAAAACCAAATAGGCCTACCGCAACGCAAAAATTCAAAATCTGACATTTTCCGGAACAGGATCCAGCAGGATCAAATTAAGTACTGGTCATAATACTCACATGATAATGTTTCATGTGAACAACAGTGTGTTTTGCTGCAGCAGCGCCGATGGAAGCGGTTCACTGACTGCGCAGCACAGCCACACGCACCACAGTTACGTCTGGGATCATTTTATTTTAAATGCCATAATGTCAGTTGAAAACATTGCAATTGTGTTTTAAAATACAACAACGAGCACCACAAAACCATTTAAAGAGGCGCGTTCAGCGGTCTCCGTGACGGGATAGGAAACAGTCAAAGTAAAATGATCTCAAACGAGCTCTCTTCATTTTATCAAATGATCATAATCACATCTATTCATTTTACAATCCTGCTACTAGCATTTTATTCAGACTAAATCCCTTTAAATTGGGTGAGAAAGCGGGGGGGGGGTTTTTTTAGTAACTTTTGCACATCCTGTCATGCATACAGCTGCATAGACGCATTTTGCAGCATTAAGGTTAACGATTAATCGATTAATTGATCATTAATTTAAACGACGATCGATCATGGAAATGACCGAAAATTGAAATCACTAATATATATATATATATACATATATATACAGTGGGTACGGAAAGTATTCAGACCCCCTTAAATTTTTCACTCTTTGTTATATTGCAGCCATTTGCTAAAATCATTTAAGTTCATTTTTTTTCCTCATTAATGTACACAGAGCACCCCATATTGACAGAAAAACACAGAATTGTTGACATTTTTGCAGATTTATTAAAAAAGAAAAACTGAAATATCACATGGTCCTAAGTATTCAGACCCTTTGCTGTGACACTCATATATTTAACTCAGGTGCTGTCTATTTCTTCTGATCATCCTTGAGATGGTTCTACACCTTCATTTGAGTCTAGCTGTGTTTGATTATACTGATTGGACTTGATTAGGAAAGCCACACACCTGTCTATATAAGACCTTACTGCTCACAGTGCATGTCAGAGCAAATGAGAATTATGAGGTCAAAGGAACTGCCTGAAGAGCTCAGAGACAGAATTGTGGCAAGGCACAGATCTGGCCAAGGTTACAAAAAAATTTCTGCTGCACTTAAGGTTCCCAAGAGCACAGTGGCCTCCATTCCTTAAATGGAAGACGTTTGGGATGACCAGAACCCTTCCTAGAGCTGGCTGTCCGGCCAAACTGAGCTATCGGGGGGGAAGAGCCTTGGTGAGAGAGGTAAAGAAGAACCCAAAGATCACTGTGGCTGAGCTCCAGAGATGCAGTCGGGAGATGGGGGAAAGTTGTAGAAAGTCAACCATCACTGCAGCCCTCCACCAGTCGGGGCTTTATGGCAGAGTGGCCCGACGGAAGCCTCTCCTCAGTGCAAGACACATGAAAGCCCGCATGGAGTTTGCTAAAAAACACCTGAATAAGATTCTCTGGTCTGATGAGACCAAGATATAACTTTTTGGCCTTAATTCTAAGCGGTATGTGTGGAGAAAACCAGGCACTGCTCATCACCTGTCCAATACAGTCCCAACAGTGAAGCATGGTGGTGGCAGCATCATGCTGTGGGGGTGTTTTTCAGCTGCAGGGACAGGACGACTGGTTGCTCTCGAGGGAAAGATGAATGCGGCCAAGTACAGGGATATCCTGGACGAAAACCTTCTCCAGAGTGCTCAGGACCTCAGATTGGGCCGAAGGTTTACCTTCCAACAAGTCAATGACCCTAAGCACACAGCTAAAATAATGAAGGAGTGGCTTCACAACAACTCTGTGACTGTTCTTGAATGGCCCAGCCAGGGCCCTGACTTAAACCCAATTGAGCATCTCTGGGGGGTCCTAAAAATGGCTGTCCACCAACGTTTACCATCCAACCTGACAGAACTGGAGAGGATCTGCAAGGAGGAATGGCAGAGGATCCCCAAATCCAGGTGTGAAAAACTTGTTGCATCTTTCCCAAAAAGACTCATGGCTGTATTAGATCAAAAGGGTGCTTCTACTAAATACTGAGCAAAGGGCCTGAATACTTAGGATCATGTGATATTTCAGTTTTTCTTTTTTAATAAATCTGCAAAAATGTCAACAATTCTGTGTTTTTCTGTCAATATGGTGTGCTGTGTGTACATTAATGAGGAAAAAAAATTAACTTAAATGATTTTAGCAAATGGCTGCAATATAACAAAGAGTGAAAAATTTAAGGGGGTCTGAATACTTTCTGTACCCACTCTATATATATATATATATATATATATATATATATATATATATATATATATAATGCCATTTAAAATTTTGGGGTAAGTAGATTTTTCTAAGCACAATATAGAAGGATCGAAATCTTTTTCTCTATATGCTAATTAAAACTCTAATCTGCTCAGTGGTTGTGAGGTAGTGCTGCATTTAAAACAGCATGTGGTGTGTGTGTCAGTGGGACTTTATCTATCAGCTTTAGTGTGTTTGTCTGCTCTGTCCTGCTGCCGTCCTCACTCAATATGACACTCACACACACACACACATGCACGCGGCCGTCTCTGAGTGTACAGCTGACCTGTCATGCCCGCGGGCTCTAAACTGTCACCGCAGAATAACATCAGAGAGCAGGAGCACGAGCGAGACAGTGAAAGGGACGAGTGAGCAAACAGGAAGTGAAAGGAAAGCAGAGGAACAAACACGCAGCCGGAGTCAGTTAGTCTCCCGTGAACTGTGAGACAGTTTCTGGCTTTCTCAAACACACTCCAGCCGCGCTGTCTGTCTGCGGGGCAAACATGAGACGGATAATCTGACAGCAGATAACCTCCAGCCTGCCCGCAACACTCATTTACCTAAACCACAGAGAGACAGAGGGGAAGATCAAATGAATCTGTGGACCGAATTCCTATCTGTGATAGTTATTTGTGCAGCAGGTGTTGTGTTGTCGTGTGTGGGTTACAGATAAACGCTCTCGCGCTCATCCGCATGCCGCTAAAACCTCTCTCACTAACTTTTTTGAAGCCACAATTAAAAAAATATGATATGCATATAGAGACAAAGAGAGAGAGAGAATCACATTAGAGAATTGCCTTAACTTGCAACATCATCCACTAACCGTATGTGTGAGACGGTTGTGAGATATAACACTGTGTGAGATATACACAATAGTGACTGACTTCATCTTCAACACTACATCTGTGGGTAGAGTTGTAAATTCTACAAGCTTCTTTTTGTCAAATAATCTGATTGCAAAGTGTGTTTGTAATGGAAGCTTGTTTCCGTAATGGAATGAAAACATAAAACTGAAAACTGACCTAATGTACATGCAGAAAAGGTTGGAATTGTTAGATCTAAACTCAGTATTACAACACAGAAGTCTGAATTATGAGATATAAACTCAAAATTACAATGGAAAAAGTCTTTTTTTTATATACATATAAACTCAGAATTATAAGAAAAAGTCAGAATTGTGAGATATAAATTCAGAATTGCAAAAGAAAGTCTGATTTGCAAGATATAAACTCATAATTTCAATGGAAAAAGTCTGAATTATGATTTACAAACTCAAAATTACAAGGAAGAAAGTCTTATTTTTAGATATAAACTCAGAATTACAATGAAAAAATCTGAATTGTGAGATATAAACTCAGAATTATGAGAAAACAAATTGTGAGATATAAATTCACAATTGCGAGAAAAAGTCTGTTTTGGGAGATATACTATAAACAGAATTACAAAAAAAGAAAAGGTCTGAATTGTGAGATATAAATTCAGAATTATAATGAAAAAGGTAAGATAAAAAGTTGCAGTTACCTTTTTTATTTTGTTGAGGATATAAGCTTCCATATTTTGTTCAACTTCATTTATAATAAATGACACTTGTTTCGATATTTTCATATCGATTGCAATGACATTCAAGCATTAAGTGTTGAAATGTTTTTGGAGATTGTATACTCAGACAGTATCTTGTGTTTGAAGGACACTGAATGTTGAAGGAGCAGGAACAATAACGTGGTCAGAATGTAAATGATTGATCAACTTGAAGTGCATTAGTGTTTTGATTTACTCAGCACACTCAAATCTACTTCAGATGTAATGCTTATATTAAAAGCCATGTTTTTCTCATTTTTAAAATAATGAGATTTTATCAGAACCTTTAGCATGTACCATGTGAGCGTTTTGTGACTAGACTTTCAAAACATATATTCCTAGTAAAGATGTGCAAACGTTTCCTACATTTAGTTGATAATAAAATATGTTGCTGAGTGTTTTTTTTCTCATAAATTTGTATAGAAATGAAAATATTTTTCATTAACTTTTTCAATATTTGTCACCTTAAGCTGATTTCCAGGGGTGTTTTTACCTTTATATGAGCAGTTTTTCCCAACCATATTAGATATATACATCATCTTTTATGTCAAATTCAAACAATTCAGTTTGAATAATAAGACAGTCAAATGAAATCAGTATCAACAAAATCCATTTTTTCACTGCAGAAGTGATACAGAAGCAGGATCTAATGTAGCACTGATACTGCAATTACAATTGCATGGATACTCCTATTAAATTTAAGTTTTATAAATAATATTTATAATATTAAAAGAGGAAATGAAATGATACTTCAAAACGAAATGATACTCTGAATATGAAACTAAAACCAACAGCAGGTGGCGGTGAGAAACATTTAATGAGTGAGTCATTTATTCAACTGATTTGTTCAAATGACTGATTCATTCAGAAACAAAGCAAGTGACTCTTTATGGATGAATCATTGATTTGTTCAAAAATGCTTATTCATTCAGTATCTAAACTTTGTTTTTTTCACTGCAGAAGTGATACAGAAGCAGGATCTAATGTAGCACTGATACTGCAATTACAATTGCATGGATACTCCTATTAAATTTAAGTTTTATAAATAATATTTATAATATTAAAAGAGGAAATGGTTCCTTCAAAACGAAATGATACTCTGAATATGAAACTAAAACCAACAGCAGGTGGCGGTGAGAAACATTTAATGAGTGAGTCATTTATTCAACTGATTTGTTCAAATGACTGATTCATTCAGAAACAAAGCAAGTGACTCTTTATGGATGAATCATTGATTTGTTCAAAAATGCTTATTCATTCAGTATCTAAACTTTGTTTGAAACTATTTTCATTGGTAAAATACAGCAAAAACAAACAATATCGTGTCTAAAATTCAACTCGCAATATTAACTTGTATATTGAACTTCAGTATCACATTATCAAAACAATATCATGTAGAAACTATATCCTTTTTTAATATATCATATAGATATTTCTATAAAAATTATTCAAAAACATTTTTTTTGCTAAATGAGTGCTATATAAAATAGCAAAACAAAAATTGCAATATAATTGATGATACATATTGCGCACCATTGATTCCTGATGCTGAATGTTCATTACTGTAAACACATTTCTGCTCGCTTTTACAAACTGTTTTAATCTTAACTTGTATTGAACCCGAAGCGTTCATTCAAAGACAACTCGCAAAGGTCATGATTTCCACAGAGAGAAGTTTCTCTGCTGTGGATAAAGGTTACAACAGCGATGTTCGATTGTGAGAGTTTGCGGGCTGGAGAAGGTCTGCTGGCTTCTGCTTCATCACGCAGATTTGCAGACTAAGGTTTTGTCATTCTGAGGGTAAAATGAGTTTCACATTCCCCTCAATTCCCCTTTGATTTGGAGCTATGAGCCCACAGACACATTTGGCCTAGTTTTGCTGAGACCACCGTAAACTTTGAGCAGAATTACAGCCTGGCTTTCGCTCACGGCCTGAGAGCCGTAGCTTATAGATGTTTACACCGGAATGATAGATGTCTTCTGTAGCTTACAAACAGATGTAACTTATTCTCACACAAGTTATTGTTTTTAATTACATTCTTTATTTAAATTAACCACATATTTTACACTAAAACATCAATCTGCTCGAAGCTAAAGAGCCCCTAATGAGAGTTTGATGTCAAAGATTTGTTTATCCAGCCCGTAGCGGCACCACTTTGGGAAAGGACTGTGTTAGCAATCGGATTTGAAAAACCCTTATAATGCAGCAGCCGTCGCTAATGTTGTGTGACTAGTCTGTCGCTGAGATGAAAATCAGATCTTGCACTCGCTGTCATTATTCCACTTCATAAAACAGTCAGAAGTTATGGGACCTGTGATTTGATTTATTTAATTTATTTTTTAATTATTACTTATTTTATTATTAAGTTTATATTACACCGCATGCATAATTATTAGGCACGTTGATATTCTGATCATATTGTTTTCCAAGCACATTTTACCAATTCCAAACCACATCAATCTTAATAACTACTATTAATTTTGTATTTAATCATTTATAAGTGATATATAATTGTCCATGGAGACCTGAAGTGAAAAACTCCTTATATTCAGGTGTGCAGTATTATTATGCATGTTTTCTTTTACAGACAAAATGAGCCAAAAAAGAGGTTTAACTCAGACTGAAAAGTCAAAAATGACTGCTCCTAAAGCTTGCTGCCAGATTCTGGAAGATAAATCCTTCAAACAGTGGTACAAGAGGATGTGGTGCTGGTCCTTCAAGAGTCACTCACAACTTATCTGTCGATGAAGCCTATTAAAAAATAGTCTTAATGTATTTCATAATACTTCAGCATGTTATTCTTATTAAGTAAGGGTCATTTTTTAGGATTTTTTTACCTAATCAAAGTCTCTGAGAACCTGACACCTTGTAATTCTGGAAACTCCAGGAAGGTTGCAGTTCTGGAAAATGGTGGCGCTGGAGACTAAATGTTTTCTGATGGTTTCTGATGTTTTCCAGGATCTGGCAGTACGTTTCAGGAGCAGTAATTTTAGACTTTTCATTCTGAGTTAAACCTCTTTTTTTGGCTCATTTCATCTGTAAAAGAAAACATGCCTAATAATTCTGCACACCTGAATATAAGGAGTTTTCACTCCCAGCCTTCATGGACAATTATATATCACTTATAAATGATTAAATACAAAATTAATAGTAGTTATTAAGATTGATGTGGTTTGGAATTGGTAAAATGTGCTTGGAAAAAAATATGATCAGAATATCAACGTGCCTAATAATTATGCATGCGATGTATACTTTTTGATAAGAGTTATCTGTCAAGTGTTATCATTATTTATTTAATTTATACAATTTATATAAATTAAAATATTTATATAAACAATTTTTGTTTTGTTTTATTATTAAATTAAATTTATTTTATTGATGGGTAAAATCAGTAGTTTATAAAAAGTTTATTATTATTATTACATTTATATTTATATTGTATTTTTTAACAGTGTTATCAGTCAAGTGTTAGTTATTATATTATTTAATGTATTGTATTATTAATTTTTTTTTTTTTTAATTTTTTTACTTTATACTGACCTTATTTTATTTTGTGTATTGTGACATTTTTGCATTTAGTATTAACCAAATGCATGCACTTTTTTATGGGTGGAATCAATAAGTTTTGATTTTATGAAATGCTGATGTGTGGCTAAGATCTGTCATATTCCCAAATGTTTAAGAGAGATGAGAAGAAAAATGGTTTAAATGCATTATCACCGCATTATCACCGTGCAGCACCTAAAGAGGCTTGGTAAATCAAATATGCTTGAGATACAGATAAAGGCTGCTGTAACGCATATAATTTAGCATTTTTATGTTGTACTTTTACAACTACAGTTCCTGGTAAAGTAATTTTGTCTAGTAATAGTGTTAAGAAGTTGTTTTTGGAAGCAACATTGCAGACACCAAAATAATCAAATTATAATTTTTTTTATCTATCCCTTGCGCACCTAGAAAATTAAAATTCTGCCATCTTTTATTCACACTCAGTTTGAGATTTTTTTTCCTCCATACTGTGGAAGCCAATGGCTACCATCAACTGTTTGATTACCAACATATTGGTTTTCAAAATATCTTCTTTTGTGTTCAACAGAAGAAATACAATTCATACAAGTTTGAAACAACTTGAGGGTGAGTAAATGATGATAGGATTTTCATTTTTGGGTGAACTATCACTTTAACTTTTTTGTTCTTTTGTAGCTACAGTAATTTCACTGTTTAGTAGTAGTTTGAGAAGTAGTTTTTTTGGAAGCAACATTGCAGACACCAAAATAAACTGATCTTTTAAAAAATTATATTTAAAGGGATAGCTCACCCAAAAAATGAAAATTCTGCCATGCTTTACTCACCCTCAATTTTAGAATTTAGTAACCAAACAGTTGAAGGTAGCCACTGACTTCCATAGTTTTTTCTGCTTCTCCACACTATGGAAGTCAATGGCTACCGTCAACTGTTTGGTTACCAACATTCTTCAAAAAAACTTCTTTTGTGTTCAACAGAAGAAAGAAATTCATATAGGTTTGAAACAATTGAGGGTGAGTAAATGATGACAGAATTTTCATTTTTGGGTGATCCATCACTTATTTTAGTGAAAGTGAAGTGACGTGTGGCCAAGTATTTAACCCATCGAAGTGAACATACACACCCGGAGCAGTGGGTAGCAGTTGGGGGTTCAGTGCCTTGCTCAAGGGTCTCACCTCAGTCGTGGTATGGTGGAAGAGAGCGCTGGTTATTCACTCCCCCCACCTACAATCCCTGCCGTACCTGAGACTCGAACCCACAACCTTCAGGTTACAAGTCCGACTCTCTATCCATTAGGCCATGACTGCCCCCTTTTATTTTATTTTAAAAAAATGTTATCTTGTAGTTTTGAAACTACAGTAATTTCACTGTTTAGTAGTAGTTTGTGAATCAGTTTTTCCCAAGTAAATTTACACCAAAATAATTAGATTTGATATTTTTACATTTTTATTTAATTAATTTTTTTAATCATCTTTGTTTTGTATTGCTTGAGATGCAGGAAAAAGTAGAATTTGTTTTTCTTTTTAACTTCTGCAACTTTGTGAATATACTTTAAAACCGCTGTTTCTGGTCAAGAAAATTCACTGTTTAGTAGTAGTTTTTTAAAGCAATATTGCGGACACCAAAATAATCAAATATATCTGGGTGAACATTTAACCACTAAAAACTGAAAAGCAGCAGACACCACTGACTGGTTCACATCCAAAAAAATAGCGTGGGAAAAGAGCCCTGCGATAGAAGGAGAATGACTTGAGTTTACCTCAATCATTGAAGCGAATGCCTCCGCAGACAGTCCATTTACTATACAGCTTTCATTAAAAACATCAGCAAACAGTCTGTCTGTACACTTATCTCAGTGTCAGACCAGAAGTCATCATCTCTGTCTTATTTCACACTGTCCTTCAATCATAAAGCTATTTTCTTCTTTCTGAAAGTCGTGACGGTAGCCTAGAAGCTCGACTTGTGTCTGTCTGAGGATTTTAAATGTGTGCCATTGTGTATTTCTGTAGGACGATTACTTCAGAGCCTGGAATCCCAACAAAGCACAAGACCAAGGTAAGAAGATTCAGCAGAAATGTGTGTTTCTTGTTCACAACTATTTTCTCTGTGGTTTTTATCCATTTATCCACCTGACCCTGTAGTCTCGCCTCTATCTCGCTCTTCTAACCATCCTTTCTGCTTCATACCTGCTGTATCTCTACCTAGATTAATCATAAAAAAAACTCCAATCAAGTGCTGGAATCTCCATTTCAGTGTATCGATCCTCGTCTCTGCTTTAGACATGAATCAATACAGCGAGCCAGAAACACACACACATAGCTAAATGAAGACATATCATAGACGTCTATTGTTTTTATAGAAAGATCATTACAATTATCTTTTACAATTATCTTCAACCCAAATCCTAAGACAAAATGTGTGTATTTCATTCATGAATGGTTTTTGTGATTGAGGGCTTTAGATTTAGCTCACTTCTTGAGACCGGAGAGCAATTTGTGCTCAAAATATACCCCCCACACACAGCATTCATTAAAAAGGATGCAAATCTAACACATTAGAAATGTTTTTTTCTGAATCATCAGGGAAATAAAAAAGCTCAAATGAGCAGAATTAGCTTTCTAAATCATTTTAGTGGTCAGTTTCTGTTCTGTTTCTGTTGGTGTACCTGTAGTGATAATTCATTGTGCACAATCACAATGTTTTTACCTAATTTCAAAACATTCAGTCAAGCCTCCCCTAGTGAAAAAAAAAATAAATGCATTTGAAATACGTGTATTTTATGCTAAGTATACTACAAATACATTTTCATATTTATGTACTTAATAAAATGCCATGCAATTGTACTTTTAGTATACTAAACTGGTATACTTAAAGTCTGCTAAATTGGAACAACTTATTTTGTACTTAATGCACTTTAATTGTGCAGAAGTAGTGCTGAGGTCCAATTAAAAATATACTGAAGTATATTTGATTGTGCTAAAGTGGAACTATAGCAAGTATACTTCAGATACACTTTTAATATTTAGCATTTAAAGACCAATATTATTCAAAGATCATACAGTCCTCATCAAAAGTGACATTAAAACACATTTTAGACTTAGGGCCCTATTTTAACAATCTAAGCGCATGGTCTAAAGCACATGGCGCAGGTGCACTTAGGGCGTGTCCGAATCCACTTTTGCTAGTTTAACGACGGGAAAACGGTCGGCGCGCATGGTCTAAACGGGTTGTCCCGTTACGTTACTCTCTTAATGAGTAATTGGCGTTTTTTGGGCGTAACGTGTAATAAACCAATCAGGGTCTCATCTCCCATCCCCCATAAAAGCCAGTTGCGCTCACGCCATGGCGAGTTTGCTATTTACATGGCGGAATGTAATTTTTCATATTTAAAAATGTGTGTGCTGCTGTGCGTCCCTGTGTGTGTAATAAGCAAAGTGTACGCGTGTTGTGCACCTGCCTATAGGCACATATTACTAACGCGCTCTTTAAATAACAAAGAAAAAATATTGACTTTAGACCAGGTTTGAGTTGGTCTATGGCGCAGTCTATTTTCAGTTGCCTCAAAATAACAACGCGCCAACAATGCGCCTGAACACACCTCTTTTTTAGACCAGTACGCCCATGGGCGCAAATGCATTTGCTATTTAAACAACGTGGCGCAGGACTGGCAAATGAGAACTGCGTCGGGCTGAAACTAGCAAAAACACTTTCGCCGCGCCTTGCGCCGCATTACGCCAGGTGTGTGATAGGGCCCTCCATATTAAAAATGTGCATTGTGCACAAGTAGTATACTGAATAAAATTTAATTATAATTTTTATATCAGTAAGGGCCAGTTTTACTAAACAGGGCAAATTAGGGTGAGAGTGCAATTCCTAAACAGCGCAGCTGGGCGTGGAAATTTCTGTGGGTGATTTACTAACAATGCGCAAATTAAACAACACAGACGCAATACAACAATACAATTACAACAACACAACGCAATACAATATATTGCGAACAACGCAATATATCAAGCGTAACGCAAATTAGCGTAGTCGCAAATAAACAATAAAGAAATAAATAAGCCACAGTACGTTGAAAAAAAACAAAAAGTGAAGGGTTGCAACAGTTTTGATAGAGCTGGTATTGCATGACTCCTAATTAAAAATAACATGGCTTGGCAAACGATATGTTTAGATAATGTGTTCTTTCCAAATAAATGAATACGTGTGGAAAAATCCTCTCCCTTCTACCATGCACTCTCTGTTCTCTGCTGTGCCTTCTCCTAGCAACAAATTGCATCCATTTCAAGGTGCAAAAATTTACGACATGCTTTTCTGGGGCGTTAAATAATGGTGCAAATGCCAGTAATTTGACGAGCATAAACGTTAGTAAAATGCGTTGCGTGATTCATTTGAATACTCTCCTCCCATAAATTTTGTATCTGAAGGGGATACGCCTAGAAATGCATTTTCAATAAGGTCAGGCGCAAAAATGACTGTCCAAGCCTTTTCTGTGCTAATTCGTCACTGCGCGTCTTTAGTAAAACCTGACAGTACTATTTGAATGCCAAAAGACGGTTTGCGCTGGCGCAAGCTGTTAGTAAAACTGGCCCTAAGTCTCAAGTTATCTGTCAGTAAATATGTTAATAGATTTGAACTATACTTAGTATGAAATAAATGTATTTTAAATACATTTCTTTTTTACTAGGGTCAGCATGTGCAAATACATGTTTGAATGACTCAGTTGAATGAATTAATTAATAGCTGTAATCATGATATGTAAAAAAAAATTTTTTGTTTGTTCACTAAATATTTTTTGCGCAACAAAAGTATCTGCAAGTTTAAAATAATTAAATTTAAGACTTTTTAATGCAAATTAATATAAAAAAGAAATGTGAATTGTAAATATTTTGAGCCTTGTAAAGGGTTTTAGGACCTCCTGAATGGAGGTAGAGTAGAAACACATGTTCAGAATGATCAGATGAGCAGATGTAGAGCAGTGTTTTCATCTGCTGCTGCTGTGGATCCTATCATAGACACACAACGTTTATGTTTCATCTCATGAGTCACATTTACTATATCTGCTTCAGAGCTAATATCACTAAACAATCTCCTGTATCAATACAGCAACAATGCTGCCAACTTCAGCTCCAGTCTCGTCAATGTACTGTATATCTACTGGATCTATTTTTATACAATTATTCAAATATGTGTGTGTGTGTGTGCACGCATTTATTTCAGCAAAAATACAGTAAAAACTAATACTAGGAAATAGTATTACAGTTTAAAAGAACAGTTTTTATGTGAATATATTTTAAAATGTTATTTATTCCTGTGATGCAAAGAAAACATTTTCAGCAGAAATCGTTCTAATAAGCCTCTGGCTTGCTTAGTTGGGGACACTTCATTTCCAGCGATATCTTTGACATGATTGCAAAGATATTATTTAAACTGAGCTGGATGTTGACATCACTGAATTCAATGATGAACTGTCTTTAACTGAAAAATTTGTTTACTATTGTCATTTTGCATTATTGACACTATTTTCCTAATTAATGCTGTTCAGTTGCTTTGACACAATCTGTATTGTTAAAAGCGCTATATAAATAAAGGTGACTTGACTTGACTTAATATGCTGATCAGTGTTATATTAGTATCATGCACTTTTTTTATGGGCGGAATCAATAAGTTTTGACTTTATGAAATAGTGTATGCTGATGTATGGCTTAGATCTGTCATATTTTCAAATGTTTAAGAGAGACAAGAAGAAAAATGGTTAGTTTACAGGGCGAATGAAACGTGAGATGTACGGATCCAAATTTCAAGCGTTATTTCAAGGCGTGGTCAGAAACAGGCATGGGTCAGACAATGGCAAACTGGTATGTAGAAGACAAGGGAAGAGCAGTCCAGTAAACAAGCAAGGGTCAATCGACGGCGAGCGTAACCCAACAGGGTAAGACTAGAGGGATAAATCCTGGTACACAGGCAAAGATCAGAACATGAGAAAACAGACAAGGCAAGCCTCAGAAAAGGCTAGGAAAACTAAGCAGGCTCCATAAGGTAGCAAAACAGGGATATACGCTAAACAATACTCGGCGACTAGAGCAGGATCAGAGTGAGTGTTATATAGTGTGAAGGCAAAGGGTAATTCCAAAACAGGCTATAAACTTCAGGGCAGAGATCAGACAAAACGAGATAACAGGCAAGGATCAAGACACGGGTAAACAGATTAAGAACAAGGCAGTACTAAATGAAGGAATTTAGAATGGCTCCGTAAAGTAGCTATCACACGATGAGCGATAAGTGCTAAAACAATACTCGGCGACTAGAGCAGGATCAGAGTGAGTGTTATATAGTGTGTATTATTGGATGCAGGTGAGTGCGCAATCAGTGCAGTGGAGCATGGGAGATGTAGTCCAGAGTGATGTGTGACAGTCTATGTGGAGTGAGTGTCAATATGGTAAGAGAGCGACCTCTTGTGTTCATTGGATGAAAGTCCATGGACCGGATTCGTGACAGAGCCCCCTCCCAAGGAGCAGCTTCCAGAAGCTCCAAACATTACACAAACCAGGAGGGCGGTGGAGCGGATGTGGAACCGGGGGAGGGATGGTGGGCCAGGTCCATGTGGAGATGGATGACCCTGGGATTGAGTCAGAACTGGCGAAGCAGAGAACCACGACGGGACCGGCAGAACAGAAGAGTTCAAAGATCCCCACGGCGGAGCAGAAGACCACCAGAGCAGAACAGAAGACCCCCACGATGGAGCAGAAGACCACCATGGCAGAGCAGAAGACCTCCACAATGGAGCAGACACCAATGGCAGAGACTGGAACCTGGGGAAAACTGAGACACAGGAAACAGACAGTGCATTTATGGTCTCAACGACCGAGGCAGGGAACACAAACAGTTCATCACTATTCTCCCAGGTGACCACTGAACGGACAGACAGTTCATAACCCAGCTCACTGATAGAAGCTGAACAGGTAAATATTTCCAAATATCGCTCACAGACTGAAACAGAACAGGAAGATGGTTCACAAACAGGCTCACACATAGACACTGAACAGCCAGACAGATCATAAATGGGCTCAAAGACTAGAATGGGCAAGGCGGAAGGTTCAACAGACACATTTGGGAAAACAGAACAAGCAGAGAGTTCATGAATGATATCTATGGCATTGATGGGGTTAATGGGACAGATATGGAGTGCATTTTCTGTCTCTGGGCTCATGACAGGCAGGGTTAAGGATTCAAAGGGGGGTTTTTGAGCAGTGACAGACAGGGCTAAAAGTTCAGTGTTGGTCTCTTTGAGGGTGGCTGGAAAGACGGACCTTTCATTAGTGGCCTCTTTGGTGATGACCGACAAGGCTGGCAGTTCAGACACATTAGGGGAAACAGAACAAGCAGAGAGTTCATGTATGTTATCGATGGCAGTGATGGGGTTAACGGGACAGATATGGTGTGCATTTATAATTTCTGGGCTCATGACAGGCAGGGTTAAGGATTCAAAGGATTTTAAGGCAATTCAATACTGGGTACATTGGAAAAGGCTGATTGGATTGTGACTGAACAGACAGATCATTCATTAGTGGCTTTTTTGGCGATGACAGACAAGACTGATAGTTCAAAGACAGCCCTTTTGGCTGGGTCGGGACAGGACAATAATTCATCATTGGCCTCCATGGCCAGTTCAGAACAAGGCAAGAGTTCACAGACGGCCTCCATAGCCGTGACAGGCAGGCAGAGAGATAACATACGGCCTCCATAGCCATGACAGGACAGGCTGAGAGCTCACAGATGGCCTCCATAGCTGTGACAGGACAGGCTGAGAGCTCACAGATGGCCTCCATAGCCTTGACAGGACAGGAAGTGAGTTCACAGATGGCCTCCATAGCTGTGACAGGACAGGCTGAGAGCTCACAGATGGCCTCCATAGCCTTGACAGGACAGGAAGTGAGTTCACAGATGGCCTCCATAGCTGTGACAGGACAGGAAGTGAGTTCACTAATGGATACCACTGACACCTCTGGAGGTTCTGCAGCAGTTGCCGCCACCTCTGGAGGTTCTACGGCAGTAACATCAGGAAACAGGGAGAAGTCAGTAACAGTCTCTTCGATCGCAACACGACAGGCTGGGAGTGCATCGCTGGGCGCCACCACCACGCAAGGAGCTGAAGCGAGTGCCTCCACCTCGGGAGGTTCTGTGGTGGTGTATGCAGCCCAAACACACCATAAAGTGATCCACATCAAGGGAAGCGCATCAGACAGGGGAATCAGTTCAGGAACAGTAGGGCTAGAGTGAGTGGGTTTATGGGATACCAGCTGCGCGTGCAGACACCAGCGGTGCATCCCTCACACTGGATACCAGACTGGGATACCGAATGACTGACCTTGATAATCTGAGTGCAACAGACAGGACGTGACAAGACTCTGGATGATAAGCTGTGATGTGACGGGACTCTGGGCGAACAGCTGGGATGTGACGTGGCTCTGGATGAACAGCTGAGACGTGATGAGGCTCTGGCAGATCAGTTGAGATGTGACGAGGCTCTGGCAGATCAGTTGAGACGTGACCGGACTCGTGAAGATTAACCGTGACTTGACCGGACTCGTGAAGATTAACCGT
>NW_015505281.1:880657-913755 GCF_001515645.1 Sinocyclocheilus grahami | reverse complement strand
CTTGACCGGTCACGTGAAGATCAGACGTGACTTGACTCGTGTCGAGAAGATCAGACTTGACTTGACTCGTGAAGATCAGCTGTGACTTGACTTGACTCGTGAAGATCAGCCGTGACTTGACTTGTGAAGATCAGTGGTGACTTGACTTGACTCGTGAAGATCAGCTGTGACTTGACTTGTGAAGATCAGCTGTGACTTGACTTGACTCAGGAAGATCAGCTGTGACTCGACTCGACTCAGGAAGATCAGCTGTGACTCGACTCGACTCAGGAAGATCAGCTGTGACTCGACTCGACTCAGGAAGATCAGCTGTGACTCGACTCGACTCAGGAAGATCAGCTGTGACTCGACTCGACTCAGGAAGATCAGCTGTGACTCGACTCGACTCAGGAAGATCAGCTGTGACTCGACTTGACTCAGGAAGATCAGCTGTGACTCGACTGGACTCAGGAAGATCAAATGTGACTCGACTGGACTCAGGAAGATCAACTGTGACTCGACTGGACTCAGGAAGATCAACTGTGACTTGACTTGACTCAGGAAGATCAGCTGTGATTCGACTTGACTCAGGAAGATCAGCTGTGACTTGACTTGACTCAGGAAGATCAACTGTGACTTGACTGGACTCAGAAAGATCAGCTGTGACTTGAATTGACTCGTGAAGATCAACTGTGACTTGACTGGACTCAGAAGTGACTTGACTCAGGAAGAGCATTCGTGACTCGACTCAGGAAGAGCATTCGTGACTCGACTCAGGAAGAGCATTCGTGACTCGACTCAGGAAGAGCATTCGTGACTCGACTCAGCAAGAGCATTCGTGACTCGACTCAGCAAGAGCAAGAGCATTCGTGACTCGACTCAGGAAGAGCATTCGTGACTCGACTCAGGAAGAGCATTCGTGACTCGACTCAGGAAGAGCATTCGTGACTCGACTCAGGAAGAGCATTCGTGACTCGACTCAGGAAGAGCATTCGTGACTCGACTCAGGAAGAGCATTCGTGACTCGACTCAGGAAGAGCATTCGTGACTCGACTCAGGAAGAGCATTCGTGACTCGACTCAGGAAGAGCATTCGTGACTCGACTCAGGAAGAGCATTCGTGACTCGACTCAGGAAGAGCATTCGTGACTCGACTCAGGAAGAGCATTCGTGACTCGACTCAGGAAGAGCATTCGTGACTCGACTCAGCAAGAGCATTCGTGACTCGACTCCGCAAGAGCATTCGTGACTCAGGATTGGCAGCTGTGATATAATGGGGTGTTGTTGTTGCCGCCACTATGTGAGCTCGTTCCGGTGCGGCCGCCATTTCAGTCACAGACGCGGTGTCGCATTCCTCCTCCGCGACACCCACAGTGGATGAAGAGTTAACACACAGCAGAGCATAGTCCATAAACTGACTTAGAGATGAACGCGGACCCTCGTGAATGAGTTTAGACTTTAGTGGTTGATTAATGCCCTCACAGAAAAAGTCTATCAACACACAATCCAGGAAATTAGAGTAATAAGCAATGTCTAGATACTCTTGAATATAACTCTCAAGCGATCGTGTGCCCTGCTCGAGAGCTAATAGCATTATAGCTGTTCCATACCTGGCCAGAGTCCTTTAGAGAAGCTGCTGGATCCTCGTGTGGCCGAGTATTCAGTTACAGGGTGAATGAGACGTGAGACGTACGGATCCATTTGCAAGCTTTATTTCAAGACGTGGTCAGAAACAGGCGTGGATCAGACAATGGCAAACTGGTATGTAGAAGACAAGGCTAGAGCAGTCCGGTAAACAAGCGAGGGTCAATCGACGGCGAGCGGAATTCAACAGGGCAAGACTAGAGGGATAAATCCAGGTACACAGGCAAAGATCAGAACACGAGAAAACAGACAAGGCAAGACTCAGAAAAGGCTAGGAAAACTAAGCAGGCTCCGTAAGGTAGCTATCAGCTAAACAGGGATATACGCTAAACAATACTCGGCGACTAGAGCAGGATCAGTGTTATATAGTGTGTGTTATTGGATGCAGGTGAGTGCGCAATCAGTGCAGTGGAGCATGGGAGATGTAGTCCAGAGTAATGTGTGACAGTCTATGTGGAGTGAGTGTCAATATGGCAAGAGAGCGACCTCTTGTGTTCATTGGATGAAAGTCCATGGACCGGATTCGTGACAATCACCATAGGAATATCAGTGCAGCACCTAAAGATTCTGTGGGTATAGTATGCTTGGGATACAGATAAAGGCTGCTGAAATGCATATAATTTAGTTTTTTTTTATCTTGTACTTTTGCCACTACAGTTCCTGATAAAGTAATTTAATATAGTAGTAGTGTTTAGTAGTAGTTTGAGAAGTTTTTTAGAAGCAACATTGCAGCAATATATGTGACCCTGGACCACAAAACTAGTCATAAGGGTCAATTTCTTTAAATTGTGATTTATACGCCATCACATCATCTGAAAGCCGAATAAATAAGCTTTCCATTGATGTATGGTTTGTTAGGATAGGACAATATTTGGCCGAGACACAACTATTTGAAAATCTGGAATCTGAGGGTGCAAAAAATCTAAATATTGAGAAAATTGCCTTTAAAGCCAGGGTCACACATATATATGTATAATGGTATTATATAGTTTCAGTTTTCAGATTTAGATATTTTAATACTTCAGTGTAACTAAATGAAAATGAGAAATGTCTTGGCAACTAACTGAAATATTTTTTTTTGTATTTTATTTCAGCTCATTTTATTTTTATTTATTTGTTTTTTGTTATTTATTTTGTTATTTTTGTTTTTATATTATTTATTGTTTTATATTTTTGTGGAAACTGTGATTCATTTTTGGGGATGCACCGAAAATTCTGAATGAAAATTCTGGGCTGAAAACAAGACCAAAAATTCTGGATGCACTTGGTCGAAAACGCTTTTCAATAATTATTTGTTATTTTATGAAATAATATGAAATATATTTTTAAGACTTTTTAATATAGTAACTTAATAATTTGAATGATACTGAATAAAAAAAAAACAAGCCAATAAAATAACCACACTTTTAAGTAAAACAATAAAATTGGACAGAAAATACATTAATATCCTATATCAATATTATTTTTATTAGTGCTGTCAAAAGATCAATCGCAATTAAATGCTTCCAAAATAGAAGTTTTTGTTTACATAATATACAGTATGTGTGTGTATTGTGTATATTTATGTATATACAGTGGGTACGGAAAGTATTCAGACCCCCTTAAATTTTTCACTCTTTGTTATATTGCAGCCATTTGCTAAAATCATTTAAGTTAATTTTTTTTCCTCATTAACCCTCTGAGGTCGATTAACGCGGATACGCGTTTTGAGGCATCTTCTCCTGATCACACCGAAAATAACTTAAATTACACTTTCAGTTTTGATCTTACAGATAAGAGCAATACATTAATCGAATCTGTAAAGGGTCTACTTTTATTTGTATACACACATAATAACAACAGAACTTTGTGCATTTATAAAATAAAGAAAACAAACAGGGTGCGCAGTCTGCCGCCTTGGTCGGCGTGATCTTTATTTAGAAACGCGTCATTAAAATGAACTGTAACTCAGCAAATACTCAACAAAGAGACATGAGAGATATATCTATAGAAAGCTTGACATGTCTACTTTTAAACTAAGCAAGTCTTATCGAAAGCAAATATTCTGTGATAAAGTAATCCATATGAAACCAACACAATGTCCAGTTTTTCACATCTACCTTCATTATCTCTAATGTGACCACGTCCACGCGCTGAGCGCTATTGATATTATAATCATCCACGTGAAGCGCGCGGCGTGTGAACACCCACATCACAGCAAACAAAGCAGCAATAGCGTCACACTGCGCAGTACACACTGTGAGCTGAACACTGCTGGGCGGTGTGGCGCGGCATATATTTTCGGCAAATTTTTTCTGCCGTTTTTCTCTTTCAGCCAAAAACTGAATGGCAAATTATGTGAAATGATGTGTCGAGAATTGTCTTATACAGCACATTTTTGAAGTTGTAGTAAATTATTTGGGGATTTCAGGCATGTAGATGATTTGCATATGACAAGGTCGTGGGTTTGTTTCCCGGGAAACACACATTCTGATTAAAATGTAAACCTTTAATGCACTGCAAGTCACTTTGAATAAAAGCATCTGCCAAATGAATAAATGTAAAGCTGTAGAAAAAGAAATTGGTCTGAAGGAAGAAAACATCCCAGAAAAACCTCTTGAAGAGAAGAAATCCTTCACAGATGCTTGTGCTAAAGTCGCAATAGAGGGTCAGTTTCTGAAATGCTTTGTTTGATATTAATATAACATCCGCTCTGCTAAGCACTTCTGCTAACGATTATGATGAACCGCCATGAATAACCAATCAAGCTCTATTGTTTTTACAGAAACACCAATAGAGACCAGCAGACAGATGCATGCATGACCACACCATATGGAGACTGAGAGAATGAGTGTGTGTGTGTGTGTACCATCTGCACTACTTTGGTCCTGTGTGAATGACTTCTTTAAGAAAAGCTACAAAGCATGATTTCTGTAACTAATCCTGCCATTCTCACACTCTTCTGATCAGCTCACCTCACTGATCTCGGTAAATAGCATCGCTCTGAAACCAACTGAGCTGATTCGCTCTCTACTCACTATAGAACACCAGCTTAAGCACCCTAATAAATGACTGACTGCCACACATGCACTTAGTCGTACCACTCACACAACCATGAAAAGGAAGAATCTCACAGTAGCAATAGAAATTCAGAATTTACATTTTCAACTAAAACCATCAACAAACATTATTATTACTTTAAATTGAGCAAACATGAAAGTAAAATATGAAGTATTTAGTTTTTATAATATATATTATTTTATATCAGCTAACATTTCTCATTTTTTGTTTAGTTTAAGTATGACTAAAAATAAATAAATTACTTGTCTCAAATAAATAAACACTTGGCATTTGTAATATTTAAAAACATCTTTACTGTCACTTTTAATGCATCCTTGCTGAATAAAAATATTATTTTTTTAAATATATAAAGGACTAAAAATAAATAAACTAAAAATAACAAATAAAAATGGATCCTAAACGAAATAATATATGATATATAAAAAAAATGTAAATGACAAAACACAAAAAATACTAAATGTTTAACTAAAATTAAAGTGAAACAGAAAATATAAAAATAAAATCAAGTTTAAAAATATTAACAAAAATTATAATAGTATATCACTACAATAATACTGTCATTGTCTTTTTGTACTGTAAAATTAGCTGGACCAGCCAGAAAAAAAAGATAAATAATAATAAAAAAATAATAATAAAAACAAAATTTTTAAATGTTCTTTTTCAGTTTTATTTTAAAATTATCATTATTATTTATTTTCTATATGTTAACTTTTTAAACTTTCTATGCTACTTTTTAACTTTTAAACATATCATTATTTTATTATATATATATATATATATATATATATATGATATATATTTTTAAAAAGTAAGTTTATGAGGACACAAATGTGTACAATGACATGGGTACTACAACGTAAACATGGTTTATGAGGACACGTCCTGTGTCACCGTAAAACAAAAGGGTTCAAAAACATACTAAACGGTGTTTTATGAAATTCAAAAATTGCCAGTAGTTTCCTGTGAGGGGTAGGTTTAGGGGTAGGGTTGGTGTAGGGCGATAGAAAATACAGTTTGTACAGTATGAAAACCATTACGCCTATGGAGAGTCCCCGTAAACCACAAATGCGTGTGTGTTTGTGTGTGTGTGTGTGTGTGCGTGCCTGTGTTACTGTATCCGTCCCAAACTTAAGAATGCCATAGTTTCCAAATTGATCTTCTAAATCACAGTTTATCGATTCACTTCTGCTGAATTTTCATTAGACAAGAGAGACAAACAATTTAGAGCCTCATCTTTCTCTCTCGCTCTTATAAACAACCTCCCACGGTGCACTTCTGCAAACACACTCACGCTGTGACACACACAGACTAAACTCTCTCTGACCGTGTAAGCAGTGTGGCTGAGCCTGACTAATTTAATTAGCCTCAGCCTGTAATTATTCACTTTAAAGAGAAATGAGGGTTATGATCTTGTCCATTACAGACATGACAAGAGATTTAAGGAGCTCAGAGAATAACGTGTGTGTTTTTCTGTGTGTGTGTGTGTGTGTGTGAGTGCAACATTGTCTTTGCCGTAATCTGTTATTGTAGCACGGCATGCGTTCTCAGTGAATTTAATTGCGTGTGCAGGCCTCATTACAGCCTCGTTATGGGGAAATTCTCTCTGAATGCTTCATTTGCATTTGTATGGTTTTGGTGTTGAGTCAGCGTTTCAGAGCCAAACTGCAGTGGCAGCAAACGCGGTGCACAGGGACAGCAACACAACAATCTGCCCTTTAAACTGCCTGCAATTTATGCACAGGGACAATACAGCTTTATCTGGAGCTGGAGACCGGCTCCCTTTAACTGGCACAAAAAGAAGAGAAAAGAAAGAGGGCAAATACAAGTAGGTTTCTGGCAAACTTCACTGAAAGATGCGGGCTGAGTATTTGATAAACGCTAAACAGATTTTTGAATGCAATACGTATGTTTGTAAGGATGATTTCAGCACAAACCGTGTGTTTTGATCTTCACCCTATAAAATAGTCATGATTGTTTACTTGGAGTCTAGTTTATTTATTTATGCATAAATTTTTACTTAAATATTGTAAAAAAAAATTAAATATATGAATTGATTGTGTTCTTTTTTTAATTTATATGATGCTTTTCAGTTTTATTTTATAATAGTATTTATTTAATTATTTATTTGCTTGTTTTTAACTTGTTTAATTCAATATTAACCTAAATGCTCTATGCTGCACGTTACTTTACTTAAATATTGTATACATTATTTTTTAAATGAAATGTATTCATTATTTACCTTCTTTTTTAAAGTTATATATGCTGCTTTTCAGTTTTACTTTATAATACATATTTGTTTATTTATTTATTTGCTTGCTTATTTAACTTATTTAAATATTAATCTAAATGTTCTATGCTGCTTGTTTAGTATTATTTTTAATAGATTATTTTTAAATATTAACTTTTAAAAAGTACTTTTCTGTCTATTTTATCGGAACATTATTATTATTATAACTATTTAAATATTAAATTAAAATATGATATGCTGCTTTTCCTGTTTTATTTGTAATTATTTATTTTATTTTATTTTTGTATATATATACGTAGTAGCACTGAGGCACTTCAACCAAATGTGAAACACCATAAAGTGCATAAACGAGCAGAAAGACAAAGAGAAAATAGGTAACACGCCAGAAGGAGGATGACATTATGATTTTATTATGCCGTTAAAAATGTATTTGCAATGTTTATTTCTTCATCAGAAACAGAGATGAGACGGCAGAACTCGTGAAACCCGAGCGTCAGCCAGCAGTGATCCGTTCCTCTCATCATTAGTGCTGTACCGTCTGCTCTCGTATGGCCCGCGTCTTGGCCTAGATTCACTATGCAGAGCAAATCCCACGTGGGACCGTCACACGAGCACAAAGATGTTATCTACATAAGACATGGCAGGAAAAATATGAACCACAGGAAATCTTTGTAAGGTTCATTGCGTTTGCCGCAAGCCTCAACGTAAATGAAAGTCACAGAAAGAGTTTGAAGTTCTGTCATGTGAGGATTGGACACAGAAATACTGTATTCTCGATATCAAAGTGCTTCATCTCAGTCAGCATTCAGATCTGACCTGTGTGAGGACGGCTCCTATCGCGAGCTTTACTGGGAATCAAGTCAAAGGCTGCAGTCCGGTGCCGGTAACTTCCAAATGCAAGTTAAAGTTGGCTTTGGTGAACAAATAAAACTACTCAACACTTGGCTTTTGTAATATTTAAAAACATCTTTACTGTCACTTTTAATGCATCTTTGCAGAATAAAAATTTTCCCTCAAAAATATGAAGCAGCACAATTGTGTTAAACATTGATAATAATAAGAAATGTTTCTTGAGCAGAAAATCAGCATATTAGAAGGATTTCTGAAGGATCATGTGACACTGAAGACTGGAGTAATGATGCTGAAAATTCAGCTTTGCATCACAGGAATAAATTATCTTTCAAAATATATTCACATAGAAAACAGTTAATTGAAGTTAATAATATTTCATAATTTTACTGTTTTTATAATCAAACAAATACAGCCTTGGTGAGCAGTAGAGACTTATGTCCAGGTCATTTTCTGAGTTAATTTAGCATTGGCAGATGTAGCAGAAAGTTAACTTTGAAAACGATTGTGTGTCAAAGAGAAAAAGATCTGATTGGTCATGGGGTCTTTAACCTCTTGACCAATCAGCTGGCACTAATTAGCCCTGCTGCCTTCATCCCTCTCACATTCTCGATTTCTTCGTTATGGTAAATAGAAAGTCAGGTAATTGGCCAAATGCGTGTTGGAGCTTGTTGCCGGCTGATGATCAATAATAGAAGTTCTGATTGGCCTTTCTCTCAATCTGGCCGGTCCTGATTGGTCGCTGAGGGCCAATCATTGATTGTGATGGTCGACACACATCGGCATGTGCCGCTGAATGCAGAAATGTTCTTGAATGAATGGATTTTTCAACTGTATTCCTCTTGCTGTAATTAATTGGGTAGCGATAATTAACTGCTTTGTGAGATGGTGCTTCAGCTTTCTTTAGAGGTCAGATGCTGTTGAAGGAGAAAATCTGGCTTTTTTTCTCAAAGAGCGTGATGCATTCATAGAAAGAGAAAAGATCTGAGATGCTAGAAGAGTTTGCATTCATGATATGCTCCTTGTGCTTTGAATATTATAATACATATTTGAATTTAAGGAAGTAGAATTTAAATGTTTTAAATCCAGATCAATTAATGTAACTTCTGTTCTGTAGTTTTTACATATGGAGTATTTCCAGAAACATTAGCTGATATTAATAATCAATGTTTGTAATGCCAACTGATTTGTATGTAACTTATATTTAATTCATTGTATTAAATACATGAAAATGTCCAGGTTATGGACTTTAGTGCAAGAATACTTCACAGATGCTGATGTTTAGTATAGCTCAAAATTTTATATTTTCAATAGATTTTTTTTTGTAATAAAATTAAATTAAAATAAAGTCGTGGTAAATTTTTAATAAAATGAAAACAAAACAACGGAGTGGATATTTTGTAGCGCTGTATGGCCCAAATTAAAATCCGTTTTTTTAGAATAAATAGGAATATATTCTATTTAGTGACTTGAAATAAAATAAACATACACACATTGTCTGATTCTGAATCCAAAACTACTGATAAACATAAATAACTGTGCTCAGACAGGTGGCCTGTTTAACTTGGCTGTTGTTCTGCTCAGACTGGTCAGACTGCAGATGCTGTTTAGATGGTGAATTTGATAAAAGGTCTGTGGTTTGATTGAATGGATAAATTCAGCGGGTCTCAGCTGCAGTCCTGCATTTTCTTTAGTCTGTCTGTCTGAAGATGAGAGCTGCATCCTGACAGCTTTTCATGGAAACATCCATCATATCTGTTGACGTGAAGTCTGGCTTTTGCTTTAGTGATCGCTGTAATGAGGAATTCATATTCAAACACTGTGTTTTTGTTATGTAACTATTATGTAGTTTCTTTGTGTGTGTGTTTGAGAGAGAGAGACATCTGTTAACACCTATTATGTGGTCTAAGTTGAAGCTTAAATTGATCAAAAGATGCTTAAGATTCAGTTATAGCTGAGTCTAGTGAGTGAAAAGACAAAATGACAAAATTCCTGATGAATCTGACACCATGATACGAAGGGAAGTGTGTGTGTAGGTGTGTGTGAGCTGGTTGGTCAGTTTGGTGTGGAATTGATTGTCTTGTTTCAGTGTATCAATTTGCAAGAGAGGCACTTGAAAACAAACAGCGTGCAAAGCAAATGCTGGAAACAAACCACAAAATCAATCAGGACAGCGAATCTGAGAGAGACTGACAGAATGAAATGAAGAGGAGCAGAAGTGTGTGTGTCCGACACACAGATAAAAGCCCACTGTTTTAGGTATCGCTGTCAAACTCCAGTTAAAATAGTAAAATAATAGTAACTCATTAACTTAAGTGAATGAAAGGTAATAATCAGCAATTTGCGATTACACACATGGCTTTATTTGAATATTACAGTGTGACATACCATGACACTGAATTGTTAGAAATATGTATGTGACGATGTAAAAGAGCTGTTTTTTAACCTATTCATTGAAATGAACTAGAACATCAAAAACGACTAAGAGACAAATTCATTATTAGCTCTATTGAACTAAAACAGGATATCGATTCCCTTTGATAGAATCGATTCCCAACAACTCAAAATCAACTTTTGTTGGAATCAATTCCCATTCCTACTGATCATTTGATGAGGAACGTTTGAGACATCGTATTATGATCTTTGACTTGATTACAGACTTTGGTTATTTAATAAATCTAAACACAGTTTGAGATTGCTCAGATTACTGAGGTCTAGAGAAACATCTGAGACGTATGTAAAACCCTCTGTTTAATCTCTCTGCTTTCCAGTAGAGACAATTGAGATTTTAAAGAGATCTCATTTGTGATATGTCTGTCCTCAGGCTGTACGCAAACAATGTTTCACATTTTAGCTGTCTCACTGTTAAAAAGACACAGATGCACACACACACACACACATTGCCTCAGGGGAAGATCAGAGAGCAAACATGCAGGAAATTGGTTTGAGGTTTTATTTTGGTGGTGTTTCTGATAGTGTCCAGTTATTTGTTCTCTGTTTGACCCTGTGTTCACAAAGATGGACAGAATGAATGAAGGGAAAGGATAAAAATGAAAGAAATGTACAAAGGATGAAAAAAAACATTGTTCCCACAATGAATAGATAAACAACGCGCACACACACTTACACACACTGGGCTGTGAATTGATTTGGCGTTTTATTCCCTGGTGACACAGACAGAGAGAAAGACTGAGAGCGTGGCAGGCTCCACAAAAACTTTCTGTGTCATAAATAAAACTGAAAAAGAGATTCAGGCTGAATTCACTAAGGAGTTGCACAAGGTATTTCAAGAACGTGTTTTTTTTTTCACTAACCTGCACTGGTGTAGTATTTCGATTCAGTAATTATCATTCTTTTCCGAATTTACACACCTCCTGCAAATCAAGTTTATTATTAAATGCAAGGTAAAAACAGATGTTCGTGTTGATTTTCTTTCATTGCTCACGAGACTTGGAGTTCTCCATTAGGCTTTGTTTAAATTTAAACCTCTCATATGTCTCAGAAACTTCTAATAACATTCCTAGACATAAATGAGTCAGAAGATACTGTACAGCTATAAACTGAAAACTGAATGTGCAGAGCAGCTCATTTAGGACAGTTCGTTTCTGCAGGAAATTATTCCTATTCTTAATTCTGGAATCGACGCGTTACTGTTGGTTTCGATTCTTTCGATTAGAGGAACATGTTCACCTCACCTTAGTGTGACTATAGACCTTTTTCCTGCGTAAATGATGAGTGCCGCCATTACGAATTCTAACTTCTGATTGGATGCTCTTCTGTTCCCGTCTCTATAGGAACCCATTCAAATAGTGCCCATCTGTTTTTAATGTAGCTAACGTCGGCAGCTTCGTGTCGTCTACACACTCATTAAACTTGACGGTTATTGCATCATTGTAAAGTGATGGCGCTATAGAGCCATCTGCTTTTTAAAAACATTTTAATAGGTTCAACATTAGATTATCAACTCAGAATATACGCTAATTTGACTAGAAACACTGGAAACCGGAAATGCAAAGCATCCTTCCGGTTAAAAGTCAGGCGTGACTTCCGCATTCAGGAAAAACGTATATATATGAACAGAAATGTATATTCACTTTTGGCATTTCAAAGTAAAAAATAGATTTTTTTTTTTTGTGTGTGAATTGCACTTCCGTTATCCTATATTATTAACAAAGCACACAATGCTGTGAAATACTGTCGACTGACTGTAACTGTCATTGCAGAAACATGAAGAATATTTATCCCTGAGTCTATGCGTATGTGACAGTGATGATATTTGTTTCTTACAGAGAGTGGGTCGAGCCCACGATCAGAACTTAAACCTAAATCACACTCACAGACCAAGAGAAGAACTACTGACGGTGAGTGAACATCTATCTATCTGTCTATCTGTCTGTCTGTCTGTCTGTCTGTCTGTTAAACGTTTAGTGTCAGTAGGAATTTATAGAATAAAATACAATAAAAATGTGAAAACCTATTACAATTTAAAATAACTGCTTTCTATTTGAATATATTTTAAAATATGATTTATTCCTGTGATTAAAGCTGAATTTTCAGCATCATTACTCCAGTCTTCAGTGCCACATGATCCTTCAGAAATCATGTAATATGCTAATTTTCTGCTTAAGAATATTTATTATGATCAGTGTTGAAAACGGTTGTGCTGCTTCATATTTTTGTGGAAACCGTGATTAATTTCATTTTCCAGGATTCTCTGATGAATAGAAAGTTCAAAAGAACAGCATTTGTTTGAAATAGAAATCTTTTATAACATTAGAAATTAACATTCTGTCACTTAGGATCAATTTAATGTGTCCTTGATGAATAAAAGTTCTAACTTCTTTCAAAAAAAAAAAAGAATGGAATGATTGCAACTGACCAATAATTAAAAATATGTGCAATAAATATGATTAGTTATCATAAATATTATAGCACATATATAGAAAATAAACAGACCGTTAAAAAGCCAGATTCCAAATTCATAAGAAGATGATAGCTTGACCTTTGACCCTGTGACCCCTGTGCCCTCACAGTCTCTCTCCTGTGTTTCATATGGCTGCATAATTCTTCAACTCTTGTGGTTTCTGTCCTGGTTGCCACAGCAACAGAGAGTCTGACAGTAATTGGGCCACACTGCTAGAGAGGTGAGGGAGGTGAGCTTTAACCCCCAGGGGTCAGAGTTCACAGTCCCACCTGAAGTGGCTCTGCGTCTCTGTGATTAGACACTTGACCCACATGCCTCAGAGAGAGAGAGAATAAGTGGGATTTGAATTAAAACGAGCCTGTCCGAGTCGTCTGACCCCCTCGTGTCCAGCGGGCAGCCGTAGCGTCTGACAGCCTGCGTGGCTGAATCTGCACTGGCACGCTGAGCCGAGGAGCCGGAGTGGCCTCTGGTGCTTCATCTAATTAAGCCACGGGGAGGCAAACGGCTGGAGTCAGTGAGCGAACGGACCTTGAGTTTTCTGCCCATCCTGACGGCTCTAACAGCATCTCATTCATTACTGAAGAGGCTTCACATTGAGAGTGTGCGGTGACTGAATGATGCCTGACATAGTAAATAATAGCCAGAAAAATCAAATTTTTCCAAAAGGAAGAGTTTAATTCTAGAAGTTTGAATGTGTTTTTTGTAGAGTATCATATTTGATCCATCAGGCTTTTGTGGCTTATATAGTCTGGTATAATGAGAATATGGAGGAAAAACAGCTCAGTTTTTTATTTAGAGGCCCAAACTGAGCACAAATATGCAATTTACGCCAGGTGCTGGTATTTAAATGGACAAAAAGTATGAAATTCTGATTGTAATGTAAATCAATGAGATCTTTATAACAGTATAGCAGATACTTACTAGGGCTGGGTTTTGACACACATTTCACGGTTCGATTCTGCTTCACAATCTTGCGATTCGATTCGATTTCAGTTATTTTGTACATATATCAGGTACACATGCCAAATTTTCTCAAGGAAAAAAAAATCTTTAAACTAATGCTGTAAAATATACATGAGAGTCAGTTGGTACTACATTATTAAGGTTAAAATTAACTGATTTGTAGACAAACTTTTTATAATATTGAAGTTATGGTAACTCTTTACAATAAGGTGTAATTTGTTAACATTAGTCAATGTATTAACTAACAGGATCGAGCAATCAACAATACATACAGTATATTAACCTATACATTAATCTTTGTTAATGTTAGTTAATAAAAATACAGTCGTTCATGTTAGTTCACAGTGCATTAACTAATGATCACAAACACAACTTGTGATGTGTCTCCATTTGACAGGCAGTTGGTGACGTCAGCTGAAAAGGAAAGCCATTATTATATTGATGAAATATTCAAACATTTCCTCTGGAATAGCGTGCACCATAGAAGGATTTCACGTCGACTTTAACAGTAAAGACTCGCTCTGCTAGTTCACATACACACAATTCTGTCTCGTCTGCAGTTTTCACACTTTGATTCCTTGATTCAAACCAGTTTGCCGTAGTAAAGACTAAGTGCTTTACTTTTGATGTTTATTGTCACAACTGTTTTAGCACCAAAAACTAACAAGCTCAGATGGCAAGAGAAAGCAATGAAAAATGCATTATTGTCTCGTAGATGAATTGCATGTCATGCAAACCAAATCCAACAGCTTTCACAACAACCGAACAGACTCTGGTCTAGTGTGAAGGGTCTGACCTGAGGAAGAGGAAGCTCACTCAGAAACACTGAGTGAGTGTTTGTTTTTAGTGCAAAAATGAGACAAATCGTAATGCCGTGGGCCAAAGCGGTTTCATCTGTGCTCCTCTGCAAATAAACGGCACCAGCTGAGCCAACATGAACGTGAGCTGTTTTTCCAGCATTTTAGGAAGTACTTCGTCATGTCTGAGCCAAAATGACCGCCGGGCGGCGATGAAAGCCAGCTGGGATGTACAGCTGCGATTGGGCCAATATGGCTGCAGGACAGGTATCAAAGTCTTCGGGGACAGACGGTGCATTTTCAGCCAGGATGGCTTGCAGCTGCAGATATGTCCTTTGTCAGTGAAACGCTGGATAGGAAACTGGGCAGTGGACGGCGACTAGCCTCCGTCACCGCCCCAATTAGAGCTGACGTGCCGAGAGGAGAGAACAACGGATGAAAGAGACGAGTGTTTTTTACCGCAGTAATTCCCACCGCAATTCATCACAAAGACAAGATCCCCTTTCCTCCTCTTGTGAAGAAGGAGAGAGTGAAAACAGATGCTCTGAGTGGAGCTGCAGTGGCCCTAATATGTAGTTTTTGCTAAGACTGTCGCTGTGTGAAACTGCCCTCTGACAGCAGAGAGACTCGCCCTCACAGCCACAACAACAAAAGAGCAGTAATGACATATCAAACAAAACAAACAACTTGCGTTTATTTGCCATCTAAGGTAACAATGTTACATAATTAGTTGTGTTTTTTGTTTTGAGCAATAATGTAACATTCCCCCAAAACACTGAAAACACTGCACAATTAATATACATCTCATAATTAATATTCATTAGTCAGTTTTATTCACATTGATGCCATGCCTTTATATAATAGATACCATGTGTATATAAATATACATACATATTTATTAATTAATATGTATCTATTATTAATTAGCTTATGAATTTACCATAAAATTTGATTTTTTAAAATTTACTATTTCTGTAAGTTACATAATTACGACTATAGAGGAATGACTGTGAAATGACTGTAGTTGTGATTCATTCAACTGATTTGTTCAAAAACATTGATTCATTCAGGAACAAAAAAAAGTGAGTAGGTCATCGAAGCATTCATTCAACCGATTCTTTCAAAAGCATCCATCAAATACACTAATGAAAACAAATACACTACCAGTCAAAGGTTTTTGAACAGATTTTTAATGTTTTTTAAAGAATTCTCTTCTGCTCACAAGTAGTGTAGTGTAAGTCACTGAATTGTTCTCTCAACTGATATGTGTAAATCATTTACTGAACCGATTCTTTCAAAAACACTAATTCATTCAAGAACAAAACAAGCGAGTCACTGAATCATTCATGCGACCGAATCGTTCAAACACAACTAGAACTGATGAACCGATTTGCTCAAAAACAGTAAATCATTGAGAACGCCATTCTGTTCTTCAGTTAGTGCTGTTGTGGATTTGTTTGTAACTACTACGACTGGTGGAGTGAAAATACACAAAGTAACGGGCAATATTGTGTCAAAAATCTAATTTACTCAGTTTAACTTCATCTTTATTGAATTGTTCAGCAATATCGCACTCGCAATGGTGCTTGTTGACCTACATATCAACACGACTGTCTCATATGTGTGCTCTCTTGTTTTCTTGCATGCGGTTCAAATGATCATGCCGTTGTGTTTGTGGTTTGAGAAAGTGAGGGATGACGGGATTGTGACAGAGCAGATAATCAGGAAGAGCTAATCCGCGTCTCTCGGGCAGTTGAGGGCGTTCTGGATTCTTCTGTGGTGTTTGGAGTCTCTTTGAGCTCTGTCAGCAACACACACACACACACACACACACACACACACACACACACACTGTCCTCCACTAACCTCCTCTCCTCTCTGCCTCTTTTCTCCTCTGCATCGCTCTCTTGCTCATCCTGTCTGAGTTTCTAAACGCCCTCAGTTCACTGTGACTGTGCTTCACACACACTACATGAGGATGTACTAAAACAAACTGTTTTGTTTGTTTTATATGAAACTAATGGTAACATATACCTGATAACTGCATATAATGATATAACTGCATATAATGATAACCGTTTAAGAGTCGTTGAGAAATAAGGTAAATTTAAATGCATATTATAAGAAAATGAAAGGTTTTTTTTTTTTTGGACCTTGCATGCATGTAAACCTGTTGTTGGGGATTCCCAAAACCAAATTATTAACATTTCAAATAGCATAATAGGGGCACTTTAAAATGCAGTGTCATGCATGAGAGCCTGCAAAACACTCAAGACGAGCTATGGAATCCCGTTTCCACTACGGAATAACATTTTTTTAAATGGTAATACCGTTTTTATTTAAAAATTCTGACTTTTTTTCTCACAATTCCGAGTTTATATCTCACAATTCTGAATTTTCTTCTCAGAATTGCCAGTTTATATTTCGCAATTCCTGAATTTATTTCTCACGGTTCTGTGAAAAGTAAAAAAATTACTTTTATGTAGCTACATTATTCACTTTAAATATGTATGTATTATGTACACATTACCAACGCTGTTTATTATAAAGTAGGATGCTCCTTTTGGTTCATTTTCCTGACCGAAAAACCACAGCTTGTTATCCAAACATTAACCATTAACTGATAAGATTAGAATATTAAATTAGTAATAAATAAAAATAAAATGGACCCATTAAAAATACAAACAAATATATTCTTTTTCCACAGGTTTATTTTAACATGTACAAACAGCAGCATACAGAACAACAGAGCAATAACAGAACCTTGATTCACATTGTCAAATTATCACGCACATGCAGCACTTCTGAGAACAGAAAATAAAAACAAAATAAATAATTGAAATAAAAAGAATAAAATAAATAGGACTACACAAAAATTTTTTCACTTAATTAATTAACATAACACAATAAGATGACAAAATGAAAACACACACTGAATCCTTTGAAGAACTGGAATATTCTTTCTTTCTTTCTTTCTTTCTTTCTTTCTTTCTTTCTTTCTTTCTTTCTAGGGTATAATCCAGGGTTCCTCAATAGGCGGCCCGTGGGCCACATCCGGCCCGTGAGAGAAAAAAGTACAAAAAAGGTGTGACACAATAAAATACAAGGAAAATTCAAACGCAGCATCAGAAAGCTACATTAACTTACATCGTGTCTACACCGGACGCGAGCGCCGCAACACAATAAAATACAAGAACTCGTTATAATCAGTGATGCTGTCTTGGATGCGGCGCGACACGACAAATCCCCGACAGTAAACTACTGACTCGTTCTATTTATAACATACTGACAAAATGTTCAAATGTTTTGCAATGCTTTGTCGCGTCCAGTTAATATTCTTTCTTTCTTTCTTTCTTTCTTTCTTTCTTTCTTTCTTTCTTTCTTTCTTTCTTTCTTTCTTTCTTTCTAGGGTATAATCCAGGGTTCCTCAATAGGCGGCCCGTGGGCCACATCCGGCCCGTGAGAGAAAAAAGTACAAAAAAGGTGTGACACAATAAAATACAAGGAAAATTCAAACGCAGCATCAGAAAGCTACATTAACTTACATCGTGTCTACACCGGACGCGAGCGCCGCGACACAATAAAATACAAGGAAAATTCAAACGCAGCATCAGAAAGCTCCATTAACTTACATCGTGTCTACACCGGACGCGAGCGCCGCGACACAATAAAATACAAGGAAAATTCAAACGCAGCATCAGAAAGCTACATTAACTTACATCGTGTCTACACCGGACGCGAGCGCCGCGACACAATAAAATACAAGAACTCGTTATAATCAGTGATGCTGTCTTGGATGCGGCGCGACACGACAAATCCCCGACAGTAAACTACTGACTCGTTCTATTTATAACATACTGACAAAATGTTCAAATGTTTTGCAATGCTTTGTCGCGTCCAGTGTAGATACGATGTGACAGCAAAAACATGGCGAGTGTGTAGAAATGAAAAGTGATGATTCAAATGTGAATGGACTGAACAGTTTTGAGTGAGTGAGTGAGTGAGTGAGTGAGTGACTGACTGATATCTTTGTTATGGAATACACGTGTTGGTTCACAGTGAGTTCACAGTTTTAACGTACAAGTTTGCTTTATTTTATTTTCAAGATCTGAGGTAAAATATCTGTTGCTTTCACTATGGCTATAAAGATAACGCAAAATAATATTCAAACTCACATTAGACATTTTTAACATTGAATAAAGCACATAATCATTACCTGAGATTATCGCTGTCATATTTTGTATGTTGTTCCTGCCGTGACGTCGCAGAAAATAAAAACCATTCCTAAAATAGAATCCCATGGCGCTTATTGTCACGTGTTGTTGTCGCAGGTGGTTAGGACAAAAACTACAAGGAAAAGATACTTTTTATCGCGTCGTGTCTGGTTGGGACACACGGTGTTACAGTTTGATCCCCCCAAAAAATCTAAGCATAAAAATATTAAAACTGACAAATCTAATAATTGAATCTGCAATTTGGGATAGTAGAGAGAAGAGATCCAGGCTGGAGATGAGCAGAAACAGTTGATTTGCATGGCAGACATGGAGAGCCAGATTTTTTGTTTGTTCATTTGTTTTTAATATTCAACAGGCAAAGTTCTTCTGTATCTAAATGCAAAAATGTTCATAATTGTTTGAATAAAACAGACTACTTGGGAAAAAATCTGAATATTCATCTTGTGACCGTCTTGTGATTATTTTAACAAAAGCAACAATAATATAATAATTGTAATAATAATAACATAAATGCAAAAATGTTCATAATTGTTTGAATAAAACAGACTACTTGGGAAAAAATCTGAATATTCATCTTGTGACCGTCTTGTGATTATTTTAAACAATAATACAATAATATAATAATTGTAATAATAATAACATATATATATATATATATATATATATATATATATATATATGTGTGTGTGTGTGTGTGTGTGTGTGTGTGTGTGTGTGTAATCTGTTCAGAATTTGAATAAATTCGCTCACATATTCACTCTCTCATAACCATTTATCCAATATTGCCACTTGCCACTGTTGCGTTTATTACTTCAGTTAACTAAGTGAAAGTGGAGCAGGTAAAAGTAAACAAAAATTCCCTTAACATGATGTACATATTGTTTAGGTCTCGGCATTTCACAGTTATTTTAATACATTGCATAATATTACCATAAACTGTGCAGACCCCACCAAAATTACGAATATAACAGAGCTTAATAGCAGAATTGGCAATTTAGTAAATACATAAACAGCAAGAGTGAGATTTACCAGCCAAACATTGAGACAAATATTATATTAGTCTGCTGAATATGAGAAATACTCAGCCATTTGACTGCATAAACATAGAAATGGGATTCAGTGCTATTAACAGCGGAGCCAATAATTCACAGCACAAAGCACATAAACTGTTTATCCTCATTGTGAACCCGTTTTTAATGTCGCCTTTTTCTCTGTAATTTTGTTGATAGTTTTTGAGAACAAGGGCGTCACAACCTGTCCATTCTGACATCTGTCTGATCTGACTTTGTCCTACTGACAGATGAATTTGTCTAAAATAAAGAAGAGTTGAAGAGTTTCATTGTTGGTTAGCTGGATTTATTATTTGTGACTAGCTTTCCCTGCGATCTGCAATGAAAAGAGACCTTTTTTGAATACAATATATCTCTGATTTCATAATGTTAAAAGATTCCTTTTTCTGTTCTTTTGAACTTCCTACACTGATAATAATCAGAAATGTTTCTTGAGCAGCAAATCGACATATTAGAATGATTTCTGAAGGATCATGTGACACTGAAGACTGGAGTAATGATGCTGAAAATTCAACTTTGATCACAGGAATAAATTACATTTTAAGATATATTCACATAGTAAATCGTTATTTTAAATTGTAATAATATTTCACAATTTTTTACTGTATGGTCAATAAATGCATCCTTGGTGAGCATAAGAGACTTAAACATCAAATGTTGTGATTGGCTGTGATTGTGCAGTTCACTTGTGCATCTCAACGCAGTGCTGCATAATTAATGTGTCTAATGATGGTTTTTGTACAGGAATCATCCAGTAATGACGTATATTTGAATTATTTCTTACCTCTCACTGCTGTAAATGTGTCCCTGTCTCTTTAAGACCACAGGAACCGCCTTGAATTCACTGACAGCTCGTTTCAGCGCCTCATCTGAGCATTAATTAATCAAACGTCTGCCCACGATTTTAATCTTTTAGTCTTTTTCTCACCATTAAAAGCGACCCTTGGGGAGTGTAGGGCGTCAGATGTGTGACCTGTGACCCGTTTAATTGAGCGTTTCTTTCATCATTGGGTGGCAGAACATTTTAATTAAGTGTTACATTCTTTTCTTTGCTCTGTTATTTCTTTTTTGTGTTTAGCAGCCTGTTTGAATGTGATTGGATGTTTCCTGTATAATTCCGATTGATCGCTATGGTAACCCATTTCCCGCTCTCTCGCGCATGTGTGTACTGTATGGAGTCACTTCTGTATAAGGACTCACACAGGATTTTATAGACAAGCTCGATGTTTCACCTCAAATGTCAGGATTTAGCTTTCTCTCTCTCTCTCTCTCTCTCTCTCTCTCTCTCTCTCTTTTTTAGCTGGACTACAGTGTGCTTGACCTTGAGAAAAACCCAGACTCACTGAGCCAACATGATAAAGACGTTTAGCTCCAAACGAGAGTGAGAAAGAGGAACAAACTCACACAGACTTTAAATAAAGCAAAAGATGATTACAGTGTTATAGTGATCAAGGGCTATTTTTCGTGGTAAAATCACTGTTACACACCAGGGTTATAGTTAAATATTAAAACCATTAAAAATGTTATTGACATAAAATAATTATTAAATTAAATTAGAATATTAAAAAAATTACTTATTTCAGATAGTTGCTAGAGCCAGTATTATTTTAGTGTCATTGAGATACTATTATAGTTTTTGTTTTTGTTTTGAATTCTATTTTATTTTTATATTTTCTTTCTTTTTTTCACATTTTAGTAATCTCTGTTAGGGGTGGGAATCGCAGGGTACCTCACGATACAATATAAATCACGATACATGGCTCACGATAACGATAATATCATGACAGCGATTCTGCGATAATCGATATATTGCTAGACAATTCTGTAATGATACACCACGATATCTAACTATGAAAACAAAATGCCTGTGAAAAGGTTAAGTGCAAGTTTTCTCTCTTTATTCAAGTCCAAACTGTTGGAAAACAGCACAAAAGTTCTGTAATTTAACATACTACGTAAATTAATCATTTTATTCTTGGACTTATTAAAAGGTTACACTTTTCTTTGTGTGTAAACCAACATATTTAACTGCTTATCAACTTTATATATAGCCTATATATATTAACCTGGTACATTTCAAAATTTACCTGGAGTGCTTTCTCAACCTTTCCTCTCCTCTCATCATAAAAACGGAGCCCCGCACACATGACATGCAGGGAAAAAAATAGCTGTTCATATCACGTCTTTTACGCGCTCAGGTTCGTTATTTCAAATGTAGATGCGCGGCAAGCACACACACTGCACACTTCTGCGCCACATTGCGGCTCTGACGAGATTTTGTTTCGTCGTCCATGCCATAGGACGTAATATCTGAGAGAGAGGGAGAGCATCCAGTTTTGTTTTTGCTCTCTCTCTCTCTCTCTCTCTCACTCATATAGTGAGGAAAATCCATCTGCGATCCGAGTGGAGAGGTTAGGCTACTCATGGACTGAATATGCGCTCTGCAATAATAACGTGATCGGTGCCTATGGTCCACGCTGATAGCTGTTCCGGGGCAGTTTTTTAGTTCTCATTTACATAAACATTATATATATATAATATTATATATATATATATATATATATATATCATGGTTGCTCAGATCGCTTTGGAAAGAAGGTGGAAATGGCGCGGCTGCGATTTCCACGCATTTTTAGACGCTGGGAGCTGGGAAATCTATGTAGAGCGCCTTATTGTAGTAATTAAAATATCGATATTTGGCAGATATCGATTCTCGTATCGCATGGAGAAGGACAACGCCATATCGATATATTGTCCCACCCCTAATCTCTCTCTGTGTGTCACTTTTAATAGTAGTTGTTTAATATATTTTATATGTTTTAATAAGTTTTCATTATTTTTATTTCAGTTTTAGTTTGTTATTTTAGTACATCAAGTTAAACTAAATAAAAATGAGAAATTATGTTAATACTTTATTGTATTTCAGTTAACATTTATTTTATTTCAAGTAACAAATAAATTTTTTTATGGTTTTAAATGTATTTTTAGTTTTTAAACAAATAAAATGAACAAAAACTGTATAGACAAATTTTTTTTATAAAAATAAAAATGACAATCTCACAAAATGACTACAACTATAAATAAAATGAAAAATACAAAAGCTAATTCAATATGTGTTTATGTGTGTGTGTGTGTGTGTGTGTGTGTATATATGTATATATATATATATAATGGATTAAATAGATTTAAACAGCTAAGATTGAGCTTTTTCTTTCATTTTATAGTGGTGTGAAAAAGTGTTGGCCCCCTTCCTGTTTTTAAAATTTTTTGCATATTTGTCACACTTAAAAGATTCAGATCATCAAACAAATTTTAATATTACACAAAGATAATGCAAGTAAATACAACACGCAGTTTTTAAATGATTATTTATTTTATTAGGGGAAAAAACAGTTCTTTCATGATTTAACAGGAGGGGGCAATTAATTTTTCACGTAGGGCCACGTAGGTTTGGACAGCTTTTTTCCCTTAATGAAATCATCATTTAAAAACTGCATTTTGTATTTACTTGCATTATCTTTGTGTAATATTTAAATTTGTTTGATGATCTGAAACATTAAAGTGTGACAAACATGCAAAAAAATAAGAAATCAGGAAGGGGGCCAACACTTTTTCACACCACTGTAATAATATATCATTGATACTAAAATGATGGTACACAACCTTCAGCAAAATGGCAGCAAGAGCAATATGATAAAATAGACCAATTTAATTCAGTAAATGAAGTTTCTTACACTTGTGGTGTTCATGCAAAATGACGGGCCTAGAGAAAAATAGTTAAAATTTCACGTGATGCTATATTATTACCAAATTTTGGATTCAATCTTTGTCAACTTGTTTTCTTTCAATTAGCACAGGTTTATAATGTATTTTAGGTCTCATTAATCTGCGCTTAAACCTGTAAACATTGAGAAAATGATTTACAATTATTCACAAATAATGCTTTTTTTGCTGTGCATACGCTTAGATCAGTGAGGACCACGATCAATTAGTTCAGAAAATGAAATACAAAACCTGTGCTAATTAAAATAAAACAAGACAGTTTTTTAAAGGCAGGTAATTTTTTGACTGGGAAGGAAGGTTTTTTTTAAACACAGCACAAGGGCTAAAACTTTAAAGTTTAACTGCAGTTATTCAACCTCTTGGCCTTTAAGTTTAGTATGTGTTTTGCGTTGCTTTGTGTATTTTTCTGTGCGTGCGTTTCACAGCTCTTAGGAAGTGTAAATTGCCTCTTTGGTTCTCTCTTTGAAGCTCTTTCCTTAGGCCATTTCAAATCTCTTCTGCTTCTCCAAACATTATTTTAAAGCAGAAGGAACTCTTTACTACAGCAAACCCTTTAAATGCTTCTATTCTGAAACAGGCCAATAATCAGAGTGCAGCTCATGAATATTCAGTAGTTTTGGGGGACGCCGCGCTCCCATGGGGCACCGGAACGAGAGGCGCACGCGTTCCTTCCATCGCTCGTGTCCTGAAGGGCGTTTTCAGTTAACTCTGAGCGTGTTTGTTAAAATCCCATCCTGCCGAACCCCTGCGGCGCCTGAACTTCCCTAGCGTTTATCTTTTTAATACTTTAATTAAACGTGGAATTATACTTATGTTTCTTGCGTGAGGTTTTTTACAGCTGTTAGCGCTGAATAATCTTTCAGTGTCGAACGCTTTCTTTTGGACTTTTCGCACTGTAGAGAGACGGATGAACGGACTCGCTGTAAGACTCGTCTGAATTAGAGAGCTGAAGGTGTGCTCTTACCTGCTTAACATGCATTAGTTTTGCTCTGCTGGTGAACCTCAGTGTTTTATTTCTACATAAATTAAAGCATCGCATTCAAGCTAATTATTTCCACAGAGAGAGAGGTTTACGCTTTTCACAGAAGCACTGTTTTGTTGTGTTTAGCTTGACTTTGGGGACCAAATCATCCTGAGAAGTGAGCTGAATCTGACAAAACAGATGAATGATTTATAAAGTGTTATTTTAGTATCATTGAGATACTGTTACAGTTTCTAATATATATTTTTTTTATTTTAAAATGTTAAATTTTCATTTTTATTTTAGTTTTAGTCATTTTGTTGTGTTTTGTGATTTTTTTTATTTGTTTTTATAATTTTTTTTTAGTTTTAGTTATTTTAGTATATATACTCAAATGACATAAACAAAAATAAGAAATGTTGCCATGGCAAACAGACGTTTTTTTTTATATTTTAATATTTTAATTGATTTAAGTTAACATTTATTATATTTCAAGTAACGGAAACAGCTTTGGATAATTAAACAGTGCTGTTTTAGTATTGAGATACTTAGTTTTCATTTATAATTTGGATTTTTATTTTTATATGATTTTTTCATTTTACTTTTAAAGTTTTAGTCGTTTTTTTATATGTCTGTATAGTTGTATTTAATTATTTAAATGTATGTCATTATTTATTTATTTATTAAACTAAATGAAAATGGAAATGCAACTAAAATTAAAACCTTACTTATTTTATGTCAGTTAATGTAATTTTGTTTTTTAAAGTAACAAAAGCATTTGTCTATTGTTTTAGTTAACTATTATAAACCCTGTTCAGAAAGTGAAAACTGTTTGTTTTTAAGGTTTCTTTAAAGATTTGGGCAGTTAGTCTGTAGTTACTATGTTTAGTTTTACATAAAAATGATAGAAGTCTATGGTATGTCCTCATTTAATCTCTGTGTAAATGCATGTGTGTGTGTGTGTGTGTGTGTGTGTGTCGAAGGCTCCTGCTGTGCCGTGATAGATGATTCTTACTACATATAACCTCATTACACACACAAACACAGCCTTATCTACTCTCTCTATCTCTTCATATCCTCCTATCACAGCACTATCCTTTATAATCTGCACGTTTAGCTCAGCTGACTGTGGCGATTCTAGCGTTTTTCTCTTGTCTTGTATTTTTCTCTTATGAATTGTGTGTGAGACCTGTCTGTCATCTCCATATGGACACGTCTAACCTCAGCAGCACACATGACTGACTGCAGTATGACATGCAGGACACACTTCTGCTCCACTCTAGACTCTTCAGCTTGAGTTAGGTGATGTAGGAGGAGCTTAAGGGTTTGAGGGAGTGGCCTGAGATGAAAGGGAGTGGCTTAAGATCCGTTGACAGGTGGACAGGTGTCATTTGAAGTGTTTGCAGAAATTTTAGATGTTTTAATATTGCAGGATGAGTTTTGGCAATATTGCTAAACAAATGTTAAGATATTCTCTTACACATTTTTTCGTTTCAGTGATATTTTAGTATTATTTATATATTATAGTATTTGTTCATATTTTGAATGAGCTTTTATTGTTATATTTTGAGTTTTCATTGTTTGTTTTTAAAAAGTATTTATATTTACATTTAATTTTATTTGAGTTTCAGCTTTAGTAAACTTATTTTATTTCAGTTTAATTTATTTTTAATTTAGTTTTCGTAGTTTGAGTACTTCAGCTTTATTTTATTATAGTTATATATAATTGTCTTTATTAACAATTATAGTTAATTGCCAAAGCAACATTTACAATAAAAACAAAAAATAATAATTTAAAGTTTATTCAAATGTAATGGTTTTATTTCAGGTTTTTAGTTTTTTCAATTTATGAAAATTTGTTTTAATAGTTTTAGTTGTAATTTTAGTTGCATCTGGTTGAACTGGCAAACTTGTGTTTCCAGCATGACTGTGAGACTCATCGCCTTTCTAATAAAATATTAAAATGACTTTGACATCTATTTCTGCAGGCAGTATTTGGATGCTGTTGTGTAATTCAGGGTCTCTAGGTGTGTTTTGCTCCAGTAGGGTCGTACATTATTAACGCTCAGTGTTTGAGTTAACCTCACATTGTGAACTTTAGCACTGCTGGTTATTCCCTCGTAACAGAAGCCCAAAATAATTACACATCGAATATTCACATGCACATGTGCATATTCTCCTCCTGTATTCACCTGTCATTATATTTACTGTGATTGCTGATATTTCTTTAAAAAAACAATGCATTGATGAATCATTCATAATAAGACCAGGAACGTGTATTAAAGGAATAGTTAAAAAAAAGAAAAAATCCTCACCCTCGGCCGTCCAAGGTGTACTGATGATGAGGTAGTTTCGTGAATGGGTGCCGTCAGAATGGGAGTCCAAACAGCTGATAAAACATCACAGTAATCCACAATTAAACATGCTGTGAAGCCAAAAGCTTTGTGTTTGTAAGAAACAAATCCATCAAGGCATTTTTAATAGATGCTTTCGAGTCCATAATCCATAATAATGCTTTCTCCAGTGAAAAAGTCATACTGTCTGAATCAGGAGAGAAATATGCACAGATCAAGCACCGTTTACAAGCCAAAACAAACAGCTCTAAACAAATGTGTGGGTGGATTTTGATGTGAGAGGACAACAGGGGATAGACATTTTTTACTGGAAAAAGCATTATTATTGATTATAGACTCCTATTTTATATCTCAAATTTCTCAAATTTCTTAATTATGCATTTGCTTCTTACAACAGCTTTTGGCTTCACAAGATGTTAATTGATGGACTGGAGTGGTGTTGATTACCTGTGGATTACTGTGATGTTTTTATCATCTGTTTGGACTCTCATTCTGACGGCACACATTCACAGCAGAAGATCCATTGCTGAGCAAATTATGTAATGTTACATTTCTCCAAATCTGATGAAGACTCACATGCATCTTGGATGGCTTGAGGGCGAGTACATTTTCAGCAATGTTTCATTTTGGGGTGAACTATTCCTTTAAGACAGAATAGCATATAGAGTTAATTTTATTCTCATGTTGCCTCCTGTCTCCCTAGTGTGCATTTGAATGAGTTGATTGACACTTGATGCCATAGTGTGCAGATGGCACAGATGGCATTTGGTAGGCAGGTGCCCCAATGCAGAGGGCATTGACAGGACGTGTGTGTGTGTGTGTGTGGCTCTGTCAAGGTTATATATTTACATTTTCTCTATGCAAACACGATCACAGCACGATAATCACACAGATTATGAGTGTGTGTGAGTGTGTTCGTTCAGAAAATGAAGGTCTCATTCATCAAAATGTTTTTTGTTTATCTGGTGACATTCAGAATTCTGCTGTGAGCTGATTGGACATTAGGCAGCACAGACTCATCGTGATTGGATAATCACAGGTATGAATGCTGAATCCAGATCGTCTAATTTAGCCTCATTCAAACTTCAGCACTAATTACAGTATTTAAAACAGAGACAGAATAGGGACGCGTTCGTTTTAAGATGACTCCTGTGATATGATTATGGAAATGAGATTTACCTGAATCATTCAAACTGTTGCAAAGAGAACACACAGGTTAATGCGATGTGTGGTTGTGTTCAGAATAGCATACTGGCATGCTACTTTTATTATTTCACTGTTTAGTGCAATGTTTGGGATGTATTTTGTTCACAATATGCTAATTTTTCATGTTTCTTTTGCGCCAATCACCTGAGCTATAAATGCCATGTGACTAATTACTCTGGAGTCAAATAATGATTGCTATATTTGAAATGGCATACTAGCATACTATTATTACTGATTCTGAATTAAAAACATATAAAGATAATGCATAAATATAATGGTTAATATCATATAGGGCTGGACGATTAATCGAAAAAGAAATTCAGAACCTCTAACTGACGTAATTTTCCCATTTTGGTTATTTTGTTTTTTTTAATCCTATTAATACTTTCCCTTAAAAACAATACCGCGTGTGTAGTCGGCACTATATGGACATGTATGACCGTTGAGCTTGAGTCTTTTGCAGCATCTCGCACTTGAGTGGCGTGCTAAAAGAATTTAAGCTTTCACATGCATCGCCACTCATCAATGTCAGTTACACAACACTGGACCAATCAGAAGACCCCGGAGGCGGGGCAAGCGTTGTGAACTTTTGTTTACAGTAGCAGGTTGGCATGGCAACTTTTGTATTTGACAGCAACGTGGCGGAGAGTCAGCAGTGTTTTATTTACATTCATTATTTAAAACATTTGTTTACAGGAATTGCAGGTTATTATTTTCTACTTTTTGCATGACAGTATTTAAAATGTGTTTGCAAGAGATGCTGTTATTTTCTACTTTTGACATGTCAATTTTCATTTATTTTGTTTGAATTTTTGTTTCAGTTTTTTTCTATATTTTTTTTTAGGAAACTTGCTTGTTACAATAAAACCGAAATGTGACTTTTTTCATAAGACATCTTCATTTCAAGCAATCTTTGATTTCAGTTGGTCGAAAGATTCAACAAATAATCATTAATATTGTTTCCTTCAAATATTTTTAAATCACAAAGATAAGAAATGTACTCTTTCATTAGAAAAAAAATCCCAACTTTAATAGTTGAGTATATTTACAGTACAAACCTTAAATGAACTATGAGGGCAAACAATTAAGTAAATAAAATAATCATTCAATAATCATAATCGAGGTGAAGTGTTCAATTAATCGAGGTTTTGATTTTAAGCCACATCGCCCAGCCCTAATATCATAGTATGCTATTCCAGATTCATGCACACTTATTTATTTCAGCTAGTTGCCAAGGCAGCATTTCTCATTTGTTTAAAGTACTAAAATAACAAAAACTAAATAAACTAAAACTTAATAAACTATTATAGATAAGTAATTTTTTTTTTTAAAGAGATAAAAAGTTGCAATTACCTTAATTTTATTCTGTGGCAGAAAGAAAATAAACTCAGAATTGTGAGATAAAATTGTGAGATAAAATTGTGAGATAAAATTGAATTCTGTGGTGGAAAAAGAAAATATAAAAATAAAATCAAATTCAAAATATAAAAAAACAACAGTTAACATTAATGAAACTAAAATAACACTGAATTGAAACATTTATTGTGGAAAAATACCTCGTATTTGACTTATTCAGAAAGCAGTAGTCAGTATGCAGTGTAAGTAGGCAGCATTGACAGAACGCTAGTATTTAATCTGAACAAAGCCCTCGTGTTGTACAGTTATTGATCGACGCAGCAGATGAGACGCCCACATTCACAGCGATCCATGGCACGCGAAGGGTTAAAGGGCATATTGTGATGTGTATAAAAGCATTTGAGGTCACATCTGGATAGATGAGGTCTACTGTTGCTGTGATACTAAAGTTCAAAGGTCGAACCTGATAGAGAGCAAATGCATGTGCAGTTTACACAGAGAGAATCGATGCAGGCTGAGTTTAGATGACTTTAAACGCCTGCGTTCAGCTTAAAGTGGCCAAACAGGAAAATCTGCTATCTTTTATTCAACCAGTATGAGATTCTTTCTTGCATGCAACAGAAAAGGAAGGTCTGTGCCATTTTTCCATGCAATTTTAGTAGATTGTCAAAAATCCAGCATTTTCTGAAAAAATATGCTGTTAAAGTACAGAATAATACTTTAGGGTCACACACACGCTCACGCTGGTGGCTGTAAGAGGATATATATGGAGCCAATGTTGCACTTTTATAGGATTAATTTACTGACTATCAAATCATGCCTGTTTATGAGCATATTTCTCTCTCTCTCTCTTTTAATTCAAGCCATAAAAATGATCAAACTCATGGCCATGAGGGGTGGCGGGTTTCCATAGCGATGTCACCAGAGACATATGATGAAGGAGGAATCACTCGTCGAATAAACCAGCGCGGACGGGTTTTATTTTTCCGTGAAATGAATTCTTCATCACTCACTCACTCACTTCTGTAATAAAGCACAGCAGACTGAGATTAATGTGGACAGTCGATTGTAGACAAGAAAAGAGGCATAAAATGACACGGTTATGTCATTATATATGTTATACCAGGGCTATTTCTACAATTTGTAGTATGTATACTTTGCACAGTGTGCAAATTTTATGTGTATATGAAATACTGTAACCTGCTATTGATCGCATTATGCACAGCTATTGCATTATACACTGTTATTGATTGCATTATGCATTTAATATTAGTTAATGCATTAGCTAATATTAAAGGAATAGTTCACTCAAAAATGAAAGTTTGATAAAACTGTAGTCACCCTCAGGCCATACAAGATGTAGATGAGTTTGTTTCTTCATCAGATTTGGAGGAATTTTGCGTTACATCACTTGCTCACCAATGGATCCTCTGCAGTGAATGGGTGCCGTCAGAATGAGAGTCCAAACAGCTGATAAAAACATCACAGTAAACATCAATTAATGTCTTGTGAAGTGAAAAGCTGTGCGTTTGTTAGAAACAAATGCATTATGTTTTTAACTTTAAACCGTTGCTAAAATACAAGTCCATAATCCATAATAACAATTCATCCAATGAAACAGTAATCTCATCTGAATCAGGTGAGAAACATGCACAGATCAAGAATCATTTACAAGCCAAAACCATTCTAAACTGATATGTTGGTGGATTTTGATATGAGAGGATAACAGAAAATAGACTTTTTCCACAGGAGGAAGAGTTAATCTGAATTATTTTAAGCCAGAAGCAACGGTTAGAAGTTAAAAACTTCTTGATAATGGATTTGTTTCTTACAAACACAGTTTTTGCTTCACAAGACATTAATTCATGGACTGGAGTGGATTGTAGTGATGTTTTTATCAGCTGTTTGGACTCTCATTCTGACGGCACCCATTCACTCCAGAGGATCCATTGGTGAGCAAGTGATATAATGTTACATTTCTCCAAATCTGATCTGATGAGAAAACAAACTCATCTATGTCCTGGATGGCCTGAGGGTGAGGACATTTTCAGCAAATGTTCAGTTTTGGGTGGACTATTATTTTAAACATTCAGTGTAGTGAACTGCTGTTAGAAACGGATATCATTATTGCAACATATAGTTGCACATACTATGTTTAATAAACATTATGCAGTTTATAGTATATACTGTGCAGTATATGGCTGAAGTGTGTATGTCGTGCGCTGTTTGTCGATTAGAATTGACTGCTTGGTTAAACAGGAGCTGAATTTGTTCATTCAGGCCTGGAATTGAAAAGTGTGAAGAGGTAAATATCCCCCATCCTCCCTCTCTCTCTCACTCTCATCTCACATTTATCAGTCGGGATCTATCACACTTTCTTATTTTCATTCCCTCTTCGACACACACGTTCATACCCTGCAGTGGGGGTGTTTGTGGTTCGTCTCTGAATATGAATGACCTGTTTTCTGTTGTAATAGAAAGAGGACTGAACAAAATTAAAGAATACACTGTAGACTAGTAACAAGAGAAATGCATCACTGTGCTGTACATGTGTACCTGTACATTTACTCACCTTATACATCCGCTCACCTCATGAGATCAATACTCTATTGTTGTGCTATTTTGTTTGATTTATTACATTGGACGTATTCTTGTATGCACGCACTGACCTGCAAATGCAAAGTGCAGTAACTACAGAGACTGAGAGAAATGGCTTCAGGGATTTCTGACAGACTTTTGAGTGATTTGATAGCAGTTTTTATACTCCGTTTTCTCTGAACCTAAATATAATTGAGACAAGCCCCTCTGTCACAGGTCAGATCACAGTCTAAGAGACTTAATTTCAGATTTTTTTTTAGAATTTGTGGTTCCTTCATTTTGCACATATATATATATATCATTTTTTTAAATTTTTTTTCAAGAAGTGAAACTTTCATATATTCTAGATTCATTACATGTAAAGTAAATGTAAAATGTATAGTTAATTTTGATGATTAGAGCTTACAGCTCATGAAAGTCAAAAATCCAGTATCTCAAAATATTAGAATATTTCCTAAGATCAATCAAAAAAAGGATTTACAAAACAGAAAAATTCAAGTTCTTTAAAGTATGTTCATTTATGCACTCAAGACTTGGTCAGGGCTTCTTTAGCACAAACTCCAGCATCAGTGAAACTCCAGGATCTATTGAGCCTTCGGCTCATCTGTATTGTTGAATCAACTGTTTCTCATCTTTCTCTTGGAAATATCCCATAGATTCCATATGGGGTTCAGGTCAGGCATGTTGGCTGGCCAATCAAGCACAGTAATGTCATGGTCAGCAAACCACTTGGAAGTGGTTTTGGCACTGTGGGCAGGTATTAAAGTCCTGCTGGAAAAGAAATCAGCATCTCCATAAAGCTTGTCAGCAGATGGAAGCATAAAGTGCTCCAAAATTTCCTGTTAGGCGACTGCATTGACTTTGGACTTGATAAAACACAATGGACCAACACCAGCAGATGTCATGGCACCCCAAATCATCACTGACTTCAGAAACTTCACACTGGACTTCAAGCAGCTTGGATTCTGTGTCTCTACAGTCTTCCTCCAGACCTTGATTTCCAAATGAAATGCAAAGTTTACTTTTATCTGAAAAGAGGACTTTGGACCACTGAGCAACAGTCCAGTTATTT
>NW_015505281.1:871788-880548 GCF_001515645.1 Sinocyclocheilus grahami | reverse complement strand
TACATTGTGGGAACCAAACTAGCATGTGGTCCCCACGAGGGAAAAAAATTATTAAAAATAGTAAATGATGTTTAGCTGAAAGACATCAGGTTTTCTGTAAGGGGGGTAGGGATAGGGGATAGAAAATATTGTTTGGTCAGTATTAAAACAACAGAAGTCTATGGACTAATGTGCAATTTGAAATGTTTTACTTTACATGTAATGAATCTAGAATATATGAAAGTTTCACTTTTTGAAATAAGTTACCAAAAAAATTCATTTTTTTCACGATATCTTTTGAGATGCACCTGTATGCATGTATGTGTATATATATATATATATATATATAAAAGTGTGTGTGTGTGTGTGTGTGTGGAGGGGGGGCCCATCCCAAAAAAAGGAAATTACATTTACTTGTGCAATTTTTTTATCATGTAATTAATTTTAATATATATAGTATACATTATTTTATATTATAGAAAATGAAACCCTTTATATTGCAACCTTCTTTTTATTATAATTAGCAAACTTTCATCTCTAAATGTTCATTACAATAATGGAACAAAAAGTCATTTTCATTACTGTAATGTAAATAAAAAAATATTAAGTATTTATGCACCATGGTTAAACTTTTTTCTGAATGTAATTTAATCTAATTTTAAAAGATAAAGTATTTAATGTTTTGTTACAGTCATGCGAATCTAATGTAAATCACCATTGAGAAAAATGGGTATTACAAAGAAACTCAAAAGTATTGCATTACAGTAATGAGAATAAAAAGTCACATTATTTTTATTGCTTATTTATATATTATTTATTGTAATAAATTTAACTATATTAAAACAATATTAAAAATACCTAATTTTACATGCTTCTGCGAGATTCACCTCATTGAACCCTCTGCTAAGTATCCACACTCAGTTAAGGAAAATAAATAAATAAATAAAACACAAAAGCAAAATGTCCTTCAGACAGAATCCCATCACTGTATGCTGTGAAAGACATCGCGCAATCTGTGTATGTGTGTGTCTGTCCGCTGGTAAAGTGTGTCCTCACTTCCCCTTCGACACGCTCCCAGCACCTCATCTCTCGTTTCCTCCCGTCTCTCTCGCCCTCACCGGCTGAATCACATATGCAGGAAAATATCAAATCATTCCGTCCGTCACAGGGTTGAGAGAGGCCTGAACTCCATTAATAAGGCATGTACATCTCTAAACACACAAAAACACACACTCTCTCACAAAACACTGACAGCAGAAGACAGAAAGAAAACCCGAGGAAGATGCACTAAAAGAAGAGAAGGTATTAGAACAGGTGTTTGAGAATGAGACGTGTGCGTTTATACAGTGGCAAAGTGTCTAGATTGTTCCTTTCCATGCAAACAAATGGACTCCTACAAGCAGTTGATATGACTTGCTATGTGCACTATTCTTCTAAAGTCATATGATGCTTTATTTGAGGAACAGACTGAACTTTAAATCATTAATCGCTGCAAATCTTTCCCACCTCATTTGCATATTCAAATATGGCATTGGACCCAGGTTGGATGTAAGTGATGTCAAACAATGTTGGTTCTCACAGGTTTCTTGACTTAATGAAATGTGTTTGAATGTACAAAAGCACAAATTATATTTGAGAGCTGCTGCGTGGGTGGAAATGTTCAACAAATAATATGTTAAATATGGGTCTGTTTCTAACACAAAACTATTATTTGACTTCAGAAGACTTGGGGCCAGATTTACTAACAGATTTACTAAACCCTCTTTTGGCATTAAAAAATACTGTCAGGATTTACTAAAGACGCACAGTGAAATTTTTTTTACTGAAAAGTCATTTTTGCAACTGACCTTATTGCATATGCATTTGTAGAGTTTCCCTTTCAGACGCAAAATTAATGGGAGAGTATTTTTAAGAATTACACAACATGACTACGGTTTGTGGCAGTCAATTTACTGGTATTTGCACCATTATTTACATTATTTTTGTTGCGCTCTTGCACTGACTTGCCTTGTTTAGTTAATCTGGCTCTTGGAATAATAAGTACGGGTCATATGGATGGATGTTATGATGCTTTTATGTAATTTTTTAAATCTTGACTGTAGTCACTGTCTGCTTTCATTGTATTGTGTTGTTTCACTGTATCGTTTTATAGTATCAGTGTTATGTTGATTTGTTGTATCATTGTGTTGTTTCTTCGTTGCGTTTTCTGCATCAGTGTCCTGTTGTTTCTTTGTTTCTTTTCGTTGTCTCATTGTTCCAATACAGCAATACATGTGTTGTATCAACGTTCCATTATCATTTTGTTGTGCCATTGTTAAGTTGATTCATTGTAATGTTTTGCTTCATTGTAGCGTTATGTTGATTTGTTGTATCATTTTGTTGTGTCTTTGTTGCATCACTGTGCCCGTTGTTTCATTGTATTGTTTTGTTTCATCACTTTGTTTCGTTGTGTTATTGTTCCGTTGCTTTGTTTCATTTTGTTGTTTCATTGTATCGTTTTGTTTCATTGTTTCATTATAGCAAAACAATTATACAACAATCAGTGTTCTGTTGTTTCATTGTATTGCTTTTTTCTTGTTTTATTGTAGCAATTTGGCATACTTTGGCAACTGTAACAATTTGTACTGTTTTGTTGTCATTGTTTCGTTGTATTATTGTTTCATTGTATTGTTTTGACAGTTTTTCTGTATCATTGTTTCACTGTATCATACCCATTCATTGTGTCATCCTATTGTGGTTTTGTTGTATCAGTGCCTTCTTGTTTTATCATTGTAAACATTTTTGTGAAGGAAAGTGACACAGGTTTAGCACAACAAGAGGGGAAATAAAAGATGACAGATGTTTCATATTAATAAACGGTTCCTTTAAATAAGAGGTATTTATTTTGTTAACAACAGTGATTAGAGCTGTAAATCGACCGTGTGTGTGTGTGTGTGTGTGTGTGTATTGAAGGCCAGTTGGCATGGCTGCGCTCCAGACGAACAGCAGGTTGGCATCAAACTTCCCTGATGAACACACACACAGACATGTGAAGGTCAGAGGGAGTGATGGAGTGTTTGACCTCTGTTAAACCCACCTGTGTGTTTCAGCTCACACACACACACACACACACACACACACACTAAATGTTAGTTCTATATGGCTGATGCTTGAAACTGAATTTGCACTGTAATAGATGGCTGAGGAAAGGTGTGTGTTTAATGTTTCCTGATGGAGATGAATGTCTCACAAGTTCTCGTAATGATCTCCGCACACGCACTATTCCTCCTCACCCTCCTACTTCCTGCTGGAGGAGCCGCATTACCTGCGTGAGAGGAAGAGATGGCAGAGCGCAAGACAGTGTTTCTCCTCTTCCTCCATTTGTCAGGAAGTGTTTACACTGAGCTATTGCTCAAAGTCGACGCTGTGTGTGTGAGATGATAAAGCATTTGCCAGAAGGCTGCTGCATTGTTTCTCCTGTGTGTTTGCCAGAGTAAAGCTCTCCTCTCCTCCATCAGATTCTCTCGCTTCCTTTCATGCCATCTGACTGAATCTGCTCGGTCTTTCTTTCCTGGAAAGGAAAAGCGAAACAAAAGAACATGAATATAGAAGATGAGAGATTGTGTTTGTGTTTGAGAGAGACGTAAACACATATCAGAGATCAGATAAGCTGGAGGCTCTAGTTTCTCATACTAAATGAAGTCTTTCTCTGTCTTTCAGGGCTGGACAGCACTAAAGACCCGTGTCTGAAGGTTCACTGCCCTCCTCACAAAGTGTGTGTGAGCCACGACTTCCAGACGGCCATCTGCGCCAATCATAAACCAGCCCAGCACAGGTAAGACCCACAGTCACACGTCAGGAAGGAAGAAACGTTTGTCAAGGCAAATGCTGATTAGCTTACTGAGTGGTTGCTAAGGTGTATTGGGTGGTTGCTAGGGCAAGGGTTTTCAATCTTTTAGATGCCACAGACCACCATATACGATCATCCACATGCAAAAGACCCCCATGCTAAAATGTGAAAGTCTGCCTTTTTTAATGTATAAAGACCTAATTTATACTGTTAAAAAAATAGTACTATAAATATGTGCAAAATATTATTTGGGAAATATTTAGTTTTTAATATGTTACATTAGTAAAAATTAAATTAGTAAAAAAAAAAAGTTAGGCGTATTTATTTATATTTAAATATTTTAATTTATTCATTAATTTTTTCATATAATTGTTTAAATTATTTTAGTTAAATTATTTATTTAGTTATGTTTTATTTTATTTATATATTCATCCTTATGCATGGGACCCCATCCTAAAATTTAAAAGGCAGCCATATTTTAATGCATTATAAAAAATATCTGAATATGTGTAAAATATTATTTGGAAAATATTTAGTTTCTAATATGTTGAATTATTAATTTTTTCCCCTACTCACTCTAGTACTGTAGTGTTAGTATTTTTTTTTTTTTTTTCATTTATTTTAATAAAATTATTATTATAAAATCAAATAATTTTTTATTTTATTTTATTTCATGTCATGCAAGGGACTCAGGCAGCCATACATTTATTCATAAAGACCAAATTTATACTGTAAAAAAAATATTATCAATGTGTAAAATATTATTGCAAAATATTTAGCTTCTGTAGTAGTATCACTGTATAATATTCTATAGAGCACAGTGCTAGCTTTGGTTTTTCTTAGTGTTAAGTTTTTTTATTTAAATAATTAATTTATTAATTGAATATGTTCATAAATGCATGCATTTTCAAATTATTCAAATAATATTTATTCATTTAAATCATTTTAATTTATTTTAACCAAATTATTAATTTTATTTTATTTATTGAGTTTTTCCCCCAGACCCCAGTTTGAAAACCCTTGTGCTTGGATAATGCTGACCAGTTGTTTGATGTGGCTAATGCATCTATTACCAGCAGTGACTAAGTAGCCAAACCCTAAAACTTTGGAAGCTCTGATTGGCTAGTTTTCTGGTGCTTCTAGCAAACCTTCAGCAGTTATTCCATAACCATAATTACAAATAATTTCCAGGCACTAGATGAATGAGTGTGTGTCCTTGTGTTTAATCGGGCTTTGAGGTATCTCCGCTTCTCCAGACTCACATTAACATTCTGTCGCTGTCTATTGTGAGTTGTCGTCATAGCGACAGCGGACCGTTGAGGGAATGTCATTCCGGGCTCTTGACTCCGCCCCCCTCATGTCCGGACAAACAAATATTAATTGTGTAATGGACATTCGAGCAGGTCTAAGAGTTTACCAAGCTAAATTACTACCACCCCCTTACATATGCAAACACAAAGTGCATGCTGGCATGGCAAACATCACGTCTGCCTGAGAAATAACAGCACGCTTATCCGATTAGAATGCCAAGCGCAGGTGATAATGCTGAATTGGTCAAGCTATCATTAATGACCAGCACATGAGGTGTAGCTGCCGCTCTGATCATTCATTTACACCTTAAAACACTGTAGTACATAATGCATGAATGTATGAAGAGCGCTGCTAGATTAAGCACAACAAAATAACACGTTAATAAATCATAAATAGATCCGCATGGAATCTGCACACTTTTTTCACAGTTTCTGCACTAATTATTGGGGAGAATCTGGCAAATGGATCTACATATGCTGTGAAAAGGAGCTGATGTTGCTAGTGTTAAAGCACATGTTCAATAAACAAGCACTTAATGTCTAAAACCTGTTTGATTTCTCTGGATGCAGTTTTTATGCGTGACTAGGTTCTTTTCCAAAATTTAGTGCACTACTTAGGCAGAATCCTAACTGAAATGAACCTTCATAATTGCCTGATTTGTAGCAGTATATGCAACATATGATGCTACTGTAGTTCTGGGTCAAAACAAGGTATTATCCAGGAAAACAATAAGCATAATATTGTTGCTTACTTTTTGATGCAGCTTTGGATCTGGAACTGTCTAGATAGGCAGCTCACTAGGTTTTAGAACGGAAATTTAAGTTAAATTCAATTCAAGTGTAATTATGAAGAGAGACTCATACTGGTTGTATAAATACTCTATTGCCTCAGTAAGACTGATTTGGGACAAGATTCAACACAGCAGTGAAATTTCCAAATACATTTTTTTTCAGATTGAATTATTTTGTGCTCTTGCTCTCTCTCTCGTCATTTTATTTTTTTCTGGAATTTTTATTGGCAAAATTAAATTTTAGTAACCAAAGAACATATAATTAATTAAAATAATGGAACTAATATGATTTAACAACAATTTATTATTATTTTTTTTATTAAGGCCCTATGTAATAAGTTTTTTTCCCCCCCAATTTCTGTTTTATTTTGTTAAATTTGTCTATTTTATTAACCATTACTGATGATATTTAAAGGGTTAAATTCAACTGAAGTGTAATTATAAAGATTTATTATCATGTATGGACAGACGGTATTTCCTCGGTAAGACTGATTTGAGAACAGATTCATCACTGCAGTGTAATTTCCTCAGTGCTGAGCTGATATTACAAATATACTTCAATATAACGCAATGAAGTGTGAATCACAGATTCATAATATAATGCACCGTAATGTGCTGTAATATAATCCATTAGACTGTATCCCGCTGCATTATCCAGCAGTTCAACATATATATAGACTGTAAAAGCGGCGGCTCAAGACGAGGACTTCATAGTGACCAGAGAAAGATTCTGCTCATTCTCACTCAGTAATGTCTGTGAATGTGGCAGACAGGCTGCTTCAGAAGGACTGGCAGTGAGTTGAGCTCATTACGCGGCTGTGATTGGTCACCCGCAGCATTCGGCCCGCCAATATTTTTGTATAATGATGCTAAACTGTAGCTGCTAAATTGACCATTGTCCCCCTCAAATGAATTCCTAAAGAGCTGTGCGAGTTTCCAGTCGTGTCACTCCACGCTCTCTTTCCCCTCTCGTAATAAAATAATTTCAACTCGAATCAATAATTCATGTCTGCTTATTTATGTGGTAAGCACTCGTGTAATAAGTGAGGAAATGTGCAGTCAGCTAGTCATTAGCACAACATAAAGCCTTTCAAGGTTATATGAGAAAACTCAGATTATATATAATGAACTTCTTCATATATGATAAATCAGTGGCGTGCACAGACCTCCGGAGGGGCAGGGGCGAAATGGCGTTACGAGGGCACAATCGCGGTCCGATTGTCTTTGTTATTAAAAAATTAGAACAAAGATACACATTACAAATACACAAAATTTGCAAATAAAATAAACTGTGTTTTATTTTCAGGTAGGCTGCAATAGGTGTAATTAGCAGGATCATTCAAAAAAATGTAATGAACAAATATAAAAATAAAACAAACTGTGCTACAATAATATGTGAGCAGCATGCATGTACGTGATTGTGTTTTTGAGAAAAAAACGTTTATGCATGCTTAGTGAAAAACTACAATTTTAAAGTCTCTTTCAAATGAAAGTAACATCTGTAAAATAGTGAATGCACACTTACTCTAAGATTCTGAATGGAGTTGAAAACTGAACGAGCGCCCCCACTGTGAGAGATGCAGGTGAAGGCAAGAGTGGTGTATACAGTCCTAAAATACCTTTATAAACAATTGTAAGCATTTTTTCCCCACAGTACCTTAGTATAGTATGCATACTTCATGAGAAAACAGAATGCCAATAACAAAGAAACTACATTTTAACACTATCAACCACAAATAATATTACCATATAGTCTAGGCATAATAAAAGTACAATTACTATACTGTGCACTTACTCAGTATGATTTTCCAGCGAACTCAAAACTGAACGACACGTGTGCCTTTCTTGTGCAATTATGCGATTGATGCAGCCACAGTCCTAAACGAAAACTGAAACAGTTGTTAGCAATTACCAGAAGATGCATAGCTGATAAGTAAATTGCATCACTGAAAAGAAAGGAAGCGCGTATATGTCTGTCGATGCATCACTTATTTACAGCTTACATGATACATTTACACATCAGACGATCGCAAACGCCAATGACTGAGTATAAAACATTCAACATATTAACATTATAACTCACATTACTTTTATATCGTTGCGGTCTATTTTATAGAACATAAAAAAACTTCCTGGCGTTGAGAGACATATATGCAGTGAATGAATCTTCATAATGTTTCACTTGATTATACATTTAGTCAGGAATCATGGTTTGGAAAGAGGAACTAGTAAAATAAGTACAAGTTATGTCACAGTAACACAATAGCAACTAATGCAAGTAGGCAAATAAAAAAGACTTACTATATCCTCCATTGAATATCACGCCGGCACGTTCTTCTCAGGAAAATCCAAAGCTTATTTCTCTCAGCGCCTCTTTCTGTCTTATTTCTCTCAGCGCGTCTTCTTCCTGAAGCGAAGTAGCCGAGATGAACTTTAGGAAAAGTCTCGCTGCTTTGTTTGCTGTGATGTGGGCGTTTACATGCGCGCGTCTCACATGGACTATTGTAATATCAAAAGCGCGATCGGTCACATTAGCGATTATGAAGGCGACGGCCAAGACTGATTCATACTGATTACTTTGTCACATCATATTTGTTTTCGTCATGACTTACTTAGTTTAAAAGTAGACATGTTAAGCTTTCTATAGATATATCTCTACTGTGTGTGGGTCAAATATTCGCTGAGTTTCAGTTCACTTTAGTGACGCGTTTCAAACAGATATGCACAGAGAATGAGACGGCTAAAAGCACACCCTATTTATTTTCTTTATTTTGCAAAAGCACAATGTTTTGTTGATAGTGTGAGTGTACACAAATAAAAGTAGACCCTTTACAGATTTAAATGCTGTATT
>NW_015505281.1:831723-870138 GCF_001515645.1 Sinocyclocheilus grahami | reverse complement strand
CGGTCACATTAGCGATTATGAAGGCGACGGCCAAGACTGATTCATACTGATTACTTTGTCACATCATATTTGTTTTCGTCATGACTTACTTAGTTTAAAAGTAGACATGTTAAGCTTTCTATAGATATATCTCTACTGTGTGTGGGTCAAATATTCGCTGAGTTTCAGTTCATTTTAGTGACGCGTTTCAAACAGATATGCACAGAGAATGAGACGGCTAAAAGCACACCCTATTTATTTTCTTTATTTTGCAAAAGCACAATGTTTTGTTGATAGTGTGAGTGTACACAAATAAAAGTAGACCCTTTACAGATTTAAATGCTGTATTACTCTTATATGTACAGTCAAGTATGAAGGAGCATTTTAGTTCTTTTCGCTGTCATCATTCAAATCTGCAAAAAGTGCCGCTGGCGGAACTGTCGACACCAGGAGGTTAACATTAAAGGAATAATTCACACCAAAATTAAAATAGGCTAGTGTTTTATTTTTATACCTTCATTTACTCTCAAAAGTTGTTTTAAACCTGAATGAGTTTCCTCCTTCTGCTAAACATAAACGCTATTTTGAAGAAGGTGGAAAACCAAACAGTTGCTTGTCCACAGTGACTTCCCTAGTATTTTTTTTCCTACAATCAAAGTCAATGTTCAGAAAAAGCACTCGTCAGAACAGCACACGAATGAAACGTTTAACCAGTAAGGCTTTAAAGCAAATGCAAAAAATTTACATTTGTGATTGTGAATAAGTGCAGTGTCCTGTGAGTAACTCTACCGCTGAGTTAACACCAGGGCTGTCCTTAGCTGCCGCGGGGCCCGGTGCGAGGTAGGGAGTGGGGTCCCCCTCGGTCCATTTGCGTTCCGGGGGGGGGTTCCACCTTGGTCCGTTCGCCGCGGGGCCCAGTGCGACCAGTTGCAACCCCCTAATGTTAATGCACTGATGTTAATGTATGTCGCGTCGTGCAGTATATTGATTCGGCGGCGTCAGAACTGCAGCTGACAGATTGTGCGCTGTAGCACGATACAACATTTCCTTGCAAAAGCAGATCGTGGAGACATTTTTATCGTCCACGTTCAAAAATCTTCATATCGCACACCCCTACCCTCGGCAGAAATCGCGGACCGGGGGCGCGTAGACCAGACCGCAAGGGCACTTTAGCGTCAGACCTCAAAGGGGCAGGGGCTCGAGGCCCCCCGTGCACACCACTGTGATAAATAAAATTTGCAATGGCTCATAGATGACACAATAAACGACTAATACAGATTTGTTTTTTCTTTTTCTGTTTCTTTTCCCCCCGTACGTTAGAATGTGTCCTCTTTATTTTTTCCAGAGCAAAAAAATTATGACTATCATAAAATTAAACTATATAAACTTTAGTATGATCACTTTTACTTTGATATATTTTAATAAGTACAGCTCAGAATGTTGTTTCATTTCTCCGTAAATATATGTCACACTGAATAACAATGGAGCATTATTTCATCCATATTTTATTTTCACAAGTTATTTGAAACATTAAAGTAGAACTTTTACTTTGCTTTCTATGTATATAAAATCACTTTTTAAAATGTATTTTGATGCAAACACCAAAATGGGAGACAAAAGTGATTTTATATGTATAATTTAGATTTGATTTTTTCATTTTTAATGAATACACTTATTCATCAAGGCTGCATTAAATTGATTAAAAAAAGTGACATTAAAGACATTTATAAGGTTACAAAAGATTTTTGTTAAATGCTGTTCTTTTGAACTTTCCATTTGACAAAGAATCCTGAAAAATAAAATGTATCACAATGTTTCCACAAAACTATGTTTATGTGTGATGATTATGTGAATGATTTCTGAAGGATCATGTGACACTGAAGACTGGAGTAATGATGCTGAAAATTCAGCTTTGCATCAGAGGAAGAAATTACATTTTACAAAATCACATAGAAAACAGTTACTTTAAATTGTAATAATATTTTTGCAATTTTTCGGATCAAATAAATGTAGCCTTGGTGAGCTTAAAAGTCTTCTTTCAAAAAGTGCCACAAACATACAGCCGTTTATCAAATCTCTGATATTGTCACTGATCTGTTAAAGTGCTTCTGTCAGCCATGAGATACAGACAGAGATCATGTTTGTTTATCACCGTCAGATGATCACACTTCACGCTTTCTCTGAGATATTGACATTTTGAGTGTGAACAGAAGTGACATTACAGACATCTTTTGTCACTTTCTTATCTCCAGTATGTGTATGTGTGTGATATCTGATCAGCCGGTGTTGTGTAAGATTTCATCTCCTTGTTAAAATCCCTTTCGGATTCAAGAATTAGCTGTTTGTAATGTCGCTCACATCTTTCCTGGGCCATTGGCACAAGGCTGCAGGTAATCAGAACTAACTTAGTACGCTAATTGATGAGCTACCAACTGTAGGGAATACAGGACGGCAGGTTAGTTTTGCAGGGTAATCAGATCCGTTATCATACTACACAAGATAAATCTTTAATTTGGCCATTTATTGAATCAGATGATGTCAAATATAATTTAAAAGACATTTAATTGCTTTATTTTTATAATATACATTGCATAAGTCATAGTCTTACTGTAGGATTCCCAATCAGGAGCTAAATAACACGTTTAACATCCCGAAACTCCAGTTTTACTGAAAAGTACATACTACTATACACTAGTAATATATTTCTCATTCAGAACATGCTGATTTCATATTCATTGCTGTCATTTTGCATTTTAATATTCACAGACACTAGTCCACATCATGATTTGATGTTTGTTTGTTTTTTTGCCAAATTCTGTGACATTCAGTCTATGCCTGGATTCCACGATGCCATCCACGTTTTCCACATTACAGAAATCATAGGGCCCAACAAAAGCAAAACAAAAAAAAAGCCTATATTTCTGACATTCCTCACTAATTTTCTCTCGTTCTCTTTGTAGCATTAAACCCAGGAAAGGAAATCCCCCTCATAAGCGTTGGATGGGAGCTGTGAATCATGGGAAATGTAGGCCATGTCCTGTAGTTCACTCCAGCCTAGTGTGCGGCTCAGACGGACACACATACTCCTCAAAGGTGAGATATTTATCACTGTTTACATTGAGTTGAATGAGCTGATCCCATGACTTACCAATAAGAACTTAGTTTAGTTTAGTTTAGTTTAATTTATTTTAGTTTAAAGGGGTCATCGAATGCCCATTTTCCACAAGTTGATATGATTCTTTAGGGTCTTAATGAAAAGTCTAACATACTTTGGTTAAAATTTCTTAATGGGAGTGTAAAACAACACCCTTTTTACCGTGCCAAAAACAGCTCTGCATACAGCAACCCGTTTTAGTGCATGTTTCTTTAAATGCTAATGAACTCTGCTCACCCCACCCCTCTCTTCCGTGGGGTGACGAGCCGTCCTCATGAGACTGTTAACTTTAGCCGCATTTAGCAGCGGAGCTTGATAACTAGCACGTTATTAGGAAAGGCGATTTGCAAAGATTCATAAAAGAACCTTCTGTAGGTGAGGCTGGATCACGAATGATTCGCGCGAACATAGATGTATTTAGGTAGATGGGGGGTGCATTCCCTTCAAAATTAAAAGTAATTAACTGCAACTTCAAGAGTAAATGACAACTGCTATGTTCATTATTACATCCAACAACAAAGCACCTCAATCTCTTAAACAAAATAAAACAGAATTAAAACAAAATAAAAGACTAGACAATGTTCAAAACCAGGGCTCTGAACCGGTTCAAGGAACGAAAATGAAAACCGGAAACGAATGAAATTTTGACAGAAACTAAATCAGATTTTATAGTTCCGAACAGAATAGAAAATTTTACATGGCCATTAACCGGTTAATAACGTTATTTTATTGTTCCATTTAATATTTGAAATTTGCTGTCAACCAATCAGGAATTCAAGTAGTACGGCCTATGCAAATGTGAAGCATCCAGCCCGTGAAAAGCCCGTGCTCAGCTGTAAATTCATCATAGGTAAGTCGCAATGGCAATGCATTAAAGTTTATCCGAAGATAGTGTAAGATGGATTCAACAGATCACGCACACCTGCAGCGCTTGTGAACAGAGACAACAGAATAAAACTATAGGCTTACACAAAAAGGAATAGCCTATATTGGCCTATACATGAAATGTATTTCACTTAAATCATTGACAGATTAACAAAATGAAATAATTTATTGTGATGCAATCCAAAGTTCACGGAAAGGAAAACGAGACAGCAGAAAATAATTTTCTTTATTTTGCAAAAGCTTTACAGTTTTCTTTATTTTACAGTTGTATTTATTTTTTCAAATCTTGACAGTTTTGAATAATGTTATGCTTCTATCTGTATAACCAACCAGCATTGGTATGATATCTCGCCGGCTCCTCGCGCACACACAGACACAACATATTTTGTGACATTGCAGCCTGTTCCTTATCAAAATAAAATACAGTTAAAGAAACATAAAAAGTTGCACTGCTCAGTTGTACAATCGGTTGCGTTCAGCATGACCACTGCCTCACTGTGCTGATATAGCCGATGTGAAGGATGATGTCGATGCAAGTGAAGTACAAAGCCTATTACATAATAAATAAAAAAGGAATAGCCTATATTGGCCTATACATGAAATGTATTTCACTTAAATCATTGACAGATTAACAAAATGAAATAATTTATTGTGATGCAATCCAAAGTTCACGGAAAGGAAAACGAGACAGCAGAAAATCATTTTCTTTATTTTGCAAAAGCTTTACAGTTTTCTTTATTTTACAGTTGTATTTATTTTTTCAAATCTTGACAGTTTTGAATAATGTTATGCTTCTATCTGTATAACCAACCAGCATTGGTATGATATCTCGGCGGCTCCTCGCGCGCACACAGACACAACATATTTTGCGACATTGCAGCCTGTTCCTTATCAAAATAAAATACAGTTAAAGAAACATAAAAAGTTGCACTGCTCAGTTGTACAATCGGTTGCGTTCAGCATGACCACTGCCTCACTGTGCTGATATAGCCGATGTGAAGGATGATGTCGATGCAAGTGAAGTACAAAGCCTATTACATAATAAATAATATTTTGGAATCCAGATACGTTGTGAATATGGAAACATTTGGATTCGTACCAATCGAGGTAGGCATCAGTGTCACCTTAAATTAATTTGTTTTTGGATTGATGTTTTTATAGCCTAAACACATAGCCTTAACTTTAGAGGATTTGTTGTGGAGAGAAGGAAACTAATAACTTTGTTTATCATCATGTTTGTAAACATTTTGCTTTACCAGCATTTTAGCATAGTATATGGGTTGAGAAAGAAGCAAATATACTGAGGTGCAAGTCTATGCAAAGCTTTAAAAACAAAGAGCAACTTTCAAAAAGAAATTGCTTTTCATGACAGCGCTAATCTGTTTTTAAACACAAAGTGGGATAAAAAATAACACAGTCACTTACATTAGAGAAGAGGGGACCAAGGTGATTGACAATGTCAGAGGTCAGAACCGATGGGCCAAAGATAATTATTTTTGTCATTGTTTAGCTGTAAAAAATTCACACCCATCCAACATTTTATGTCATGCAGACAATCAAACAAACTGGACACAGAACAGCTGTTATCTTTAACAGGAAGATAAAGCTGAGTGTCGTCAGCATAGAAATAATAGGATAAGTTGTGTCTCTGAAAAATATGACCTAGAGCAGGGGTGCCCAAACTCAGTCCTGGAGGGCCGGTTGCTTGTTCAGGTGTGTCTAATTGGGGTTGGAGCTAAACTCTGCAGGACACTGGCCCTCCAGGACCGAGATTGGACACCCCTGACCTAGAGGAAGCATATATAATGCAAAAAGAAGAGGACCTAAAATGGAACCCTGCGGAACACCATAAGAGATTTGAGCACAAGATGAGAAACATTCCCCTACATTAACAGAAAATGTTCTCCCCTTGAGGTAAGAGGCAAACCACTCAAGCACAGACCCCTGAAACCCAGCTACATGATTGAGTTTTTGTAAAAGGATATCGTGATCTACTGTGTCAAATGCTGCACTTACATCAAGCAGGATTAAAATGCAGCTCAACCAGAGTCAAAAGTGAGTAAAATGTCATTGGTAAACTTCAGCAACGCAGATTCAGTACTGTGTCACTTCCTGAAACCAGACTGAAAATAATCAAAAATACCAAAAACGTTCAGGTAAGATTAAATCTGAGAGTAGACACATTTATCCAGGACTTTTGAAATAAAAGATAGTTTAGAAATGGGTCTGTACTTATTCATAAGATACTGATCAAGATGATGCTTTTTCAACAGGGATTGTGCTATAGCATGTTTAAAGTGTCTGGAACCCTCCCATTGACTAGAGAACTATTAATAATAGAAGTCACGATTGGACTCAACTGTAAAAGCCTCTTTAAAAATATGTGAAGGCAGAATATCAGAAGGGCAGGAAAAGGGTTTCATAATCGAAACAATATCACACTAACTAATTGTGACTAATTTCCGTGTTTGATTAAATGTAAAGTGTGTTTGTGTTGAGGTTCAGGTGAGATAAATCTGATCAGAGGAATTTAACCTGAACACTATCAGGCGCAGGATCATTGTGTCCCAACGAGGAGAGAGTCACCTTTAAATTCCAATATCAGCGCACAGCTCTCTCTCTGCTGTTGTAAATGATGCAGTGTTGGGTGATAGATGGTTAGGTGGATGAACTGTGTCCTCTGTTGATATTGGATTCTTGAGTCCTGCGCAATCCCCCCTCCGGCTCGAGAACAGAGAAAAAAACCTGAACCTCGAGCACTACCTGTGCCTCCCATCTGTGACCGCACCACTTTAACCCCACCCACACCATTTCCTTCCCTTCAACTAAAATGAAATCAGATGTGAGAGATGGAGTGAGAGAGAGACTTGGTCTGAACAGATAGAGCAGAGAAATGAACAGCGCATGAACGCGGTAGATATGTGAATGGCTGTTCTGATATTTTCAGCTGTAGAATCAGTAACACTATATTTAGAATAATTATCATAAACAGAAACATCCATGGTCTAATTATGTTCAGACAAATGATGGTAATTTTCATAAGACAAAACCAAAATTAAATCTTTATGCACCATTAAAACAAACTGAAACTAGACTGAAATGAAAAATCAGCATAAAAAATAAAAGAATATAAAATACCAATATTAAAGCTCTATACACCAGTTAAAAAAACAAAGGAGAAAAAAAGCTATGTGCACCAGTTTAAAGTGGAAAAATAAAAACTAGACTGAAATAGAAAACCAGCATATGAAATATAATATTAAAGCTCTATGAACCACTAAAAACTAACATATTTCAGTTTTTCTTTTTTAATAAATCTGCAAAAATGTCAACAATTCTGTGTTTTTCTGTCAATATGGGGTGCTGTGTGTACATTAATGAGGAAAAAAATTAACTTAAATGATTTTAGCAAATGGCTGCAATTTAACAAAGAGTGAAAAATGTAAGGGGGTCTGAATACTTTCCGTACCCACTGTATATATGATACATATTTGTTTTGTAATGTATTTCTTTTATTAAACTACTTTACATCTAGATAGATGGATGAATAAATGTACAATCAGTAGAAACAAATGTACAGAGAAAAAATATCATAAACAAAACCATCCCCTGACAGAGTATTTTCAGACAAATGACAGTAAATTTCACAAGATAAAACCAAAATCAAAGCTTTCTGCACTATTAAAACTAAAACTACCAGTATAAAAAATAACATAAAAAACAAACATTTATAATTACCCCGATACAGACTTGTTTATACTGTATTTATTTACTATCTGGTTTTCTAGTATATTATTTACTATCTATGCTATCTGAATGGATGAAGTCACATTCAGGTCACATTATGAAAATAAAATGGGTTGTAAAAGCTGTTTCATGTTGTTTGCATGTATTATAAAATGGAGTATGTCAGAAAGCATTGATCTCTAACGTTTTCCTTGACAGATGTGATTCACTTCTTTCTCTGAATTCATTTGTGTTGATCTGAAGCACTGAACAGACTCTTTATTGAACAAAAGACCCTTTCAGTGGTAAAATAAGATGCAAGTCTGAAACTGGCAGATTATTGTTCATTGATATGCACACAAACAATGTTTGAATGCCGTGTGTTGTTCAGGTGAGTCTATTGTTGAGGTTTTAAAGGTTATTGGAAGGTTTAAACACTCATCAGGATGAAAAAAGTAAATAAAGCACCACAGCCATGTCACATATTTATTTACTTATTTCTCTTTATTCTCCATCATTATGGAATTATTTGTAGCACAGTAGCAAATGGCCTTAAAGGAATAGTTCATTTATTATGGATTATAGACTCATATTTTTTCCAGATGCTAGAGTTTAAGTTAAAAGCATCTTAATGACGCCATTGTCTCTTACAAACATGCAGCTTTTCACTTCACAAGACATTAATTGATGGACTGGATTCATGTGAATCACTTCATGTGGATTATTGTGATGTTTTTATCAGCTGTTTGGACTCTCATTCTGATGGCACCCATTCACTGCAGAATGAAGACACAAACTCATCTACATTTTGCATGACCTGAGAGTGAGGACATTTCAGCAAATTTTTAATTTTGGGTTAACTATTCCTTTAATAAGTGGTGACAAACTCTTTCTATTCCATAAGCTCACATTTTCAACATTCTGATGTCTCGATATTAATCAACGGGACTGTCTGCTGTTTAAGTTTCACTTTCACAACGAAACACACAGCATCTTCACAACATGGCAGCGGTGGCAACAACAAAACTACAGCGAGAATAAAGTTACGCCTTCTTTCTTTGCGTGAACATTTGGGCGGCGTTATGCAAATCTTCCCACATCGTGACGTAGACGTGGGGGCGTGTTAGAACGAGCCGTTTTAGGTAGGCGTGGCTGACTCTTAACTTTTATAAAGAATATCTCTTTGGATTTGAGACTTTAGTCTTTGCAACTTTACAGATCTTCTTTATGCACCAAGAGCTTGTAACACTCCAAAGAGAAAGGAAAAATTGAAATCGCATCATATGACCCCTTTAATTGATTCTGCTTTGATAAATAATGAAGTATTTCACTTGATTAAGCGCTATAGTCTGATAGTCTAATCATGACATCATCTTTAATTAAAAGCCAAAGAACACAGCAGATTTTATACTGTTTCTGTGTGATCAGATCTGACGAACACAATCGCCTCACTTCAAAGGAACTCAAATCTTGTCATCTTAATTTGATAACTCGTATTTTTCTCCTGGCTGAGGAAACGGACTCATTTCACGAGTGATAAAGCTCAACGCTCGGGCTGTGACGGTTAAATGCGATAATGTCTCCAAATGCACTACCCAGAATCCTCTCTGCTCTTCCACAGTGTAAACTTGAGTTCCAGGCCTGCAGCTCGAGCAAGAGCATCTCTGTGAAGTGTGAGGGTCCGTGTCCCTGCCTGCCAGGACAGGAAGTCATCAAACCACACGCAGAGAAGAACGGTGAGTTATTTCCTGTTTGTTAGGATGTACTGTATATAGTACCGTATACTATCTGAACAGAGACTGTCTGCACCATCAAATTGTAGATGATGAAATCTGATCTGTTTGAGGTCAATAATTGTTGTATTTGCCTTCGATTTCTATATTATATATAATGGACACTCAAACATTTTTGTCACCTGAATTCATTCAGTTTCACTACCCCTGAGATTTTAAGTTAATATTTCTAAAATATGACAAAACTTTTGCATTCTCACGGTACTTTGATGTTGGTTAATGGTCACCTGACATGCAGGAAAACAAATTAAAGGGATAGTTCACCCAAAAATGAAAATTCTGCCATTAATTACTCACCCTCATGTCTTTCCAAACCTGTAAGACCTTTGTTCATCTTCGGAACACAAATTAAGATATTTTTGATGAATTCCGAGAGTTCTCAGACCCTCCCATAGACAGCAAGGATACCTGTAGCTACCACGATCAAGGCTCAGAAACGTAGCAAGGACATCATTAAAATAATCCATGTGACATCAGTGGTTCAACCGTAATTTTACGAAGCTACGAGAATAATTTTTGTTCGCAAAGAAAACAAAAATAACGACTTTATTCAACAATTTGTCTCATCCGCGTCACCCTTTAGCGACCATTTTGGAGAGTATCACATACGTAAACAACATATGCTTTTCGGTGTCAGCAGCACCGTACGCAGATACATTGTCTACGCTTTGATCTGAATGTAAAAAACGTATCCGCGTACATGCGTTGTTTACGTATGTGATTCTCTCCAAAATGGCACTATAGGGTGATGCGGAGGAGACGAATTGTTGAATAAAGTTGTTATTTTTGCTTTCTTTGCTAACAAAAAGTATTATCGTATCTTCATAAAATTACAGTTGAACCACTGATGTCACATGGATTACTCCAACGATGTCCTTGCTACGTTTCTGAGCCTTCATCGTGTTAGGATCCTTGCTGTATATGGGAGGGTCTTGGAGCTCTCAGAATTTATCAAAAATATCTTAATTTGTGTTCTGAAGGTGAACAAAGGTCTTACAGGTTTGGAACGACAAAAGGGTGAGTAATTAATGATAGGATTTTCATTTTTGGGTGAACTATCCCTTTGAATATTTTTTCTTTTTGCTGTAAGTTTTTAATTTTACATTTTTATGATTTCATTAAATTTACTAAATTATAAATTTTTCCATTAATTAAATTTAAATATACATAAATCAAGATACTTGAGATGCAAAATGATGTTGAATGTTGCCAAATAGGGTTAGAAAAATAAACTTTGTTTTCCCTTTGAATTTATTTGAATTTAAGTTTATATTTCTGACCTCATTGGAAAATATTGATGTTTGGGATTTTTAGATAAGTGTACTGTATTGTGTGATTGTGTAAGTATACAGTGGGTACGAAAAGTATTCAGACCCCCTTCAATTTTTCACTCTTTGTTATATTGCAGCCATTTGCTAAAATCATTTAAGTAAATTTTTTTTCCTCATTAATGTACACACAGCACCCCATATTGACAGAAAAACACAGAATTGTTGACATTTTTGCAGATTTATTAAAAAAGAAAAACTGAAATATCACATGGTCCTAAGTATTCAGACCCTTTGCTGTGACACTCATATATTTAACTCAGGTGCTGTCCATTTCTTCTGATCATCCTTGAGATGGTTCTACACCTTCATTTGAGTCCAGCTGTGTTTGATTATACTGATTGGACTTGATTAGGAAAGCCACACACCTGTCTATATAAGACCTTACAGCTCACAGTGCATGTCAGAGCAAATGAGAATCATGAGGTCAAAGGAACTGCCTGAAGAGCTCAGAGAAAGTAACTTGTGCATTGTTTTACTTACTTGTTTTTGACATATCCGACTGAACTACAAACTTTCCAGTGATGTCTGTGAGAAAGATATATTCACTTGACAAGCTCGCGCATCTGCGCCGCCGCATGCTCAATCCACTCAGCGTGCTTTGTTTATCAGCTCGCACACATCAGCTATACAGGCGTTAACACTGAATGTTTAACATTATATTCATTGCATACATATACTTCGTAGTAGACATCCTTAACTCCTTTCTGCTGTCTGTTGTCTGTGTTTCTTTGTTTGAATATGGCACTTAACACATGCTGTGTGGTATCGGCGTTTGGTATCGGGGCATTTTAACGAGTACGAGTACAGGAGACCAGTATCGGTATCGGTGCATCCCTAACACACACACCTATAGTCTAAAAATTGGGTTCACAAGCTAATAAATAATAGAATTAAAAAAAAGTTTAATCATAAAAATGTGATGAGTTTATATTTATAACGTGTCAGAACAATTATAAGACATGTTCTCTGTTTAATTAAGAGCAGCTGTGATTGTGGAAAGGCAAGATTTTGCCTCTTTTTGTGTTTGACATTTTGACACAAGGCAGAAACTGATTTTCTTCCTCAGTATTTATGTCTTGTTTTTCAGGACAAATACTGTATCTAAACATAATATCTTAAATCAGATTTGTTGTTGTTGTTAAGCATAAACACAATTAATTAGGATATTTTTTTCTTAAAGAAGACATCTTTGTGTTGTTTGTCATTGCACATCTCAAGTAAATATATCTTGATTTAAGAATTATTCAATATTTGTACTGGAAAACAAGATAAAACTATTAAGAAAGAACTGCACATTTTGGTACTGAACTCATGAGAATTTGCATTACTGTATTTTACACATTCATGCATAATGCAATGTCTGAAATCCCTCAATAATTCACTAAACAGCAGATGCTTCATAGGTTAATATATAGGGAAAGAATGTATAGAGTCATTAATGAACACTTTTTGTGAGGTTACATATTGGTCACACTCTGAATGAAGGGAAAATAAATTTGAAATCCGATCAGACGCTCAGACCACATCGGATCAGATGTTAATTGGATATGAAATGACCTGTGAATGTGGCTTGGATGGGGTTTGTGAAAGTTGCATTTGGTGAGTTTTTGCTGTTTAGACCACAGAAAAATAAACGCATTTGAGTTGGACACACCAAAACATTTTTGCTGCTGGTCTGAACAAACCGTAAGAGACACATGAAAAAGCCTCGAGAAAGAAAAACACTCAGATGCAAGACGTTTTTTATAGTGTGCGTGTGCGTGTGTGTGTCTTTCCTGAGGGGAAAGAGAATAGTGAATTTACAGTTTTGGGAACAACACTGGACATCACAAAGACAAGCTCTCGGGAGAAATAAACACAGAAAGATGTTTGTTAATGTGAATTTCAGCTGTTTTATTATTCATGGGAAAGAAACATCTCCAATGAGATCTGTTTAATACTTAACTTCCAGATTAAATGGAGATTCAGTCTCCTGTGTCTCAGATGTTTCCCCTGAGAAAAAGGACATAATCATACACGTGTCTCCTACAGAGTTTTGCAAGAATCTCAGCAATGTCTCAATCAAAAGTCTCAGAATAAACTCACATTTCTCATCAAATGATTGATGAGCTGCACTTCACATTAATTTTATCAACTAGTGACACATTTTGGTCTCTTACAGGAGAAACATTTGAGATAAAGATGATACAAGGGCTCAGTTGACAATATTGACTAATCAAGCTTCATTTAATGAAGATATTGATTCTTAAATCCCAAGATTGATACTGTTGTCGGTTGATTCAAGAACCAAACTTCACTAAACATCACAATAAGCTTTGTGCTTTGATATGAAACAAAGGCTCATCTTTCAAGTTCTGAGAATTTTTTGAAAATAAATGCAGTTTTGACGCTCTTTAATGTGGCTTGACAGATCATTGTAGACGTGAACGATCATCTCTACGTCTTTACCACTAGTTACAGCACCAAATAAACATTTGGTCAGAAGGTGTTGAAAAAACAGAACAACTTACTGAATTTACTATGAAATCTGTTTCAACCGCTGAAAGATACTGTGTAAATAAAACAGCTTGTAATGTCATGTAACATCATATTTACCTCAGAAATATTCCACAGAGGAGCATTTTGATAAATATATGCACTATTACATATTCATTATATTTTTACTTAATCTGTTAATGATTTCAATTGCAGCCACTGAATAAATGTTTATATTTCAACAACAAATTAGAATATAAATAGAATATAAAACCTGCCTTATGTGCTATTTAAATGTTAATTATCAGTTTTTGAGTGTTAATTGTTACATCTAAATAATTAGCAATAACTATAGCAATAAATCAGAAAAAATATCTGCTTTAGTTTTTTTCTACTGTACCTGATACAAATTAATCAATATTGAATCAAATTGAGATTGGAATCAAATCAAATCAAGAGCTTGTAAATCAAATTGAATTGTGAAATCTGTGTCAATATTCTTAATATTTGCATGAAACATAACAGAGTTGAAACATAATACATTAATAAATATAAAAAAACCGCCTTATCTGCAATTGTTATGGTATTTTTAGTGTTAATTATTGTATGTAAAAAATCATAAGCAGGTTTAGGTGAGGTTTTTTCCTTAAAGAAAATTGACATGTATTTGATATATTTCCAAATTAATTCATATTGAATCGAGATCAGAACTAAATTGAATCAAGAGCTTGTGAATCAAAATAAAGTTGAATTGTGAAATCTGACAATACTCTTGATACTTACATTAAACTTATCTGAAGATTGAAACATAATAGCATATATAATTGCATATACCATTAAAACAACTGCCTAATGTGCAATTTTAATGTTACTCATCTCAAAATAAATAGAAATAAATCAGAAAAAAACACCTTAGTTGAGAGAGATTTTTTTCCTAAGAAAAATTGACATGTACCTGATACATTTGCAAATAAATTGATATTGAATCGAAAAGAGTTTATGAATCTGAATCAAATTGAATCAAGAAATTGTAAATCAGAATTAAAATGAATCAAGAACTTGTAAATCAGAATCAAACTGAATCAAGAGCTTATGAATCAGAATCAAATTGAATCAAGAGCTTGTGAATTGCATTCAAATTGTGAATATTGTGTCAATATCCAGCCCTAGTTCCCTCACATATCCTGAGTGCTGAATAAGCAACTCTGACCAGTGAAGTTTTCCTCCTGAAGTGTTTTAATGCCATCAGTCTGTTATTTTAAGGGTTTGTTGTGCTGTAATTCAGATTCATGACCTCTAGCCTGTTTGCACTTATTTCCCAAAGGCTTCCCCACACAGCACAGTTCTCTCTCTGTGGGTTCTGCTGTGAGATGTGAGCAGAGATGAGGGTTCGGTCTGATAGAATCGTTATGATGTCTGTATTTTAATGACTTCAGATCACTGACATGATCTTTAATTGGAAAAGTGCTGCATACATCAGGAAGCAATTACCACCGAAAGAGAGAACGTGTAATTTGAAAGTCCATTTTTCTTTCATTTCCTCTCGTCTTTATTGTCTAACGGCCTCTTCTCTTTCTCTTTATTTGACCTGTTCAACTTTTGTTATTTTATCTCTGACTTTCATCTCATGCTCTTTTATGTGTCTCTGTTCGGTATTCAGATGAAGCTGTTATTCATCAGTGTTTGCATTGAGAATATCTATTTCTTCTCAGTGTCCGTCCATTATCTGCTCTTCTGTTTTCATCCGTGTGATTCTTACTGGAGCTGCATCGTAGTTTAGAAAGACAGGTGACAGAGGGCAGGACTAAGGCCATAACATTTCTGCAATGAGGAAAATGTGGACAGAATCACAGAATACAGTTCATGAAAATTAAATTCACTGTATAACGCAGAATTTTAGATGAATAAATCAAAAGTAGGACTGTACACTTTATCAAACTGTGATGTGGACAAGTGTCTGTGAATATTAAACAAAAGACTGCCATTGAAATTAACTTGAAGAAATTATTACATATACAGTGCCCTCCATAAGTATTGGAACAGTAAAGACAAAATTGCTCTGTTTGCTGTGGAGTCAAGAAATCTGTAAATATGATTAAAAGATGAAACTACAAATTGTCACATTTTATTACTGGATGATGCAACACATACATGTTTTACCAACTAAGAAGATCAGGACTTTTAGAGTTTCATCCCCCTATCTGATGGGAACATAAGTATTGCCTCACAGGTCTTTCTAAGTGATCAGCTGTGTCCTGTTTAATTAATTGTTCAGATATTAAAAGCAGGAAATGTGTCATATCAGTTATATCCATTGCTTCTGCATTCTGAGTCTTGCATTCAATGATGACACACACAAACCAGGATGAAGACAAGGGAGCTGACTTTGAGAGAAAAGTAAGCAATGTGGATGCTAAAAGAAAAGAGGAAGTCAATTAAAAACATAGAGCATGGAGAAATCAAGAGTTAGGAAACCACCGACGACATCAGCAACCAACAACGACCTGATCGGCTGAGAAAAACAACAGTAGTTGATGACAGGCAAATCATAAAAGCTGTGAAAAAGAACCCTAAAATATGTGTCTGTAAAATCACCAACAATCTCTAGAAATCTGGGGTGATGCTCTGACAATCTACTGTCTGCAGGAGACTTCAACACAGAATTACAGAGGCTACACAGCAAGATGCAAACCTCTGACAAGCACCAAAAATAGAAAAGCAGGATTAGAGTTTACAAAAGCCAGTAGAGTTTTATGGACAGATGAGACAAAGATTAACCTTTATCTAAGTGATGGGAAAGCAAAAGTGTGGAGAAAAAAAGGGAACTGCAAATGATCCTAAGCATACAGCCTCATCTGTAAAGCAATGTGGAGGTTGTGTCATGGCATGGACATTCATGGCTGTCTCTGGAACAGGCCCTCTCAATTTTAATGATGACTTAATGTATGATGACAGTAGTAGAATGAATTTGGAAGGGTACAAAACCATCTTGGCTACCAATATTCAAGAAAATGCCACCAGACTCATCAGAAAGCGCTTCATATTGCATCAGGACAATGATCCAAAACACACTACCAGTTCAGTCAAGGAGTTTATCAGGGCAAGGAAATGTAAAGTCTTAGATTACCCAAATCAATCTCCAGATTTAAATCAAATTGAACATGAATTTCACCAGCTGAAGAGGAGACTAAAGGCAGAAACTCCCCAAAACAAGCAACAGATGGAATTGGCTGCGTTAAAGGCTGGGAAAAGCATTTCAAAGGACGAGACCAAGAGTCTGGTGATGTCTATGGGTTGCGCAGACTCACTGCTCTGATTGCATGCAAGGGATCTGAAACAAAATAACATAAGTTCATCTGTCCCAATACTCTTACATCAGGTAGTGGGATGAACCCTAAAAGTGCTGACTTTTTTTATTTGGTAAAACATGTATGTGTTGAAACTCTTAATAATAAAATGTGACATTCTGTAGTTTTGTCTCATATTCATATTCATTCTTTGCTTTCTTCTTTCTCTGCTCAAGTCCATACTGCCAAATCTTCATATTTTCACAACATCAACAGCGCTACAGACACACGTAACCTAATTAAATTCTCTACTCTGTCCACCTCTACCACCTCCCACCACTTCTATAACAGCTGATGATTTCACCACATTCTTCACAGACAAAACTAGAACAATCAGTAGTCAGGTCTCAGCTCCACACACACACAAACTCAAACCAACCGCATCCACGCCTAAAACTTCCCCCTTCTCCTTCTGTCCCCTCACTGAGGCAGAAGCATCCAAACTTCTCCTCTCCAGCCATCCTACAACATGCACACTAGACCAATCCCCTCACACCTTCTCCAAGCAATCGCCCCTACACTTTTACCACCACTCACACACATCATCAGCACATCTCTTCTCACAGGAACTTTCCCCACTGCATTCAAGCAGGCTCGGGTAACCCCACTACTCAAAAAACCTACATTAAACACTTCACTTACAGATAGCTACAGACCTGTCTCTCTCCTTCCTTTCATAGCAAAAACACTCGAATGAGTTGTTTTAACCAGGTATCATTATTTCTTACACAGAACAACCAACTGGATCCTAAACAGTCAGGCTTCAGGAGTGGCCATTCAACTGAGACTGCGCTACTGTCATAGACAGTACATCACTGGGACCCATCATACAGGCACATGGTTTCTCCTACCATTGCTATGCTGATGACACACAGCTCTATCTCTCATTTCAACCAGATGATCCAACGGTAGCTGCACGGATCTCAGGCTGCCTGGTGGACATATCGGCATGGATGAAAGAACATCACCTACAGCTCAACCTGGCAAAGACTGAGCTTCTTGTCTTCCCGGCCAATCCAAATCTACAGCATGACTTCACCGTCCAGTTCGGTTCATCAACAATTACCCCATCAAGTTCGGTCAGAAATATTGGTGTAATCTTTGATGACCAGCTGACTTTCAAAGACCACATTGCAAAAACTGCTAGATCTTGCAGGTTTGCATTGCAGAACTTCAGAAAGATCAGGCCCTTCCTAACGGAGCACTCTGCACAACTTCTTGTCCAGGCCCTTGTCATTTCTAGGCTGGACTACTGCAATGCTCTTCTGGCTGGACTTCCATCATGCACAGTCAAACCTTTACAAATGATTCAGAATGCAGCGGCACGACTGGTCTTCAACGAGCCCAAAAGAGCCCATGTCACACCTCTCTTTATCTCCCTGCACTGGTTGCCGGTTACGGCTCGCATCAAGTTCAAGACACTGATGCTTGCATATAGAACAGCCTCAGGCTCAGCACCTGCCTACTTTCCCTCACTCTTACAAATCTACATTCCCTCCAGAAGTCTGAGATCCACTAGTGAGCAACGCCTCGTGGTACCATCACAAAAAGGCACAAAATCACTTTCCAGAACATTTTCGTTTACTGTTCCTGGCTGGTGGAATGATCTTCCAGCCTCTATCCGGAATGCTGATTCCCTGACATTTTTCAAGCGACAGCTGAAAACTCGCCTCTTTCATTGCTTTCATTGACTTCATACTTAAAAAATATATTTTTTTTTTCTCTCTTTTCTTTCATCTTTCTCTGTCTGCTTGTACTTATTTGAACAATGCTTGAAACTTGGTATGACGAGCACTTCCTGTGTCTATTTGCCACTTTAAGATGAATCGCTTTATGTATTCCCCAATTGTAAGTCACTTTGGATAAAAGCGTCTGCTAAATGAATAAATGTAAATGTAAATGTCATCTTTAAATAATATTTGCACATTTCTTTATTCCACAGCAAACAGAGCAATTTTATCGTTACTGTTCCAATACTTATGGAGGGCACTGTATATTGGCCATACTATACTGTAGAATGTACTTTAAAAGTGATAATTAAACTATTAAAACTTTTTTTTAGGAATATCAAAAAATCCCCTTGTTTTAATTTTAATAGTAAACTCTGGTTTAAACTCTTTTTACTCTGGTAAAAATAAATAAATAAATAAATTTGTCAATTTTAATTTTAAAAGATGAATTAAATTGTTAATGTGTTCTGCCTTCTTTTGATGACCACTATTTTTGATAATACATTTTTGTTAAAACATAAATCAGAAATATTAAGCAGACAAAACAAAATTTCTGAACAAATAAAAAACTTTAAAGGGCACTGTTATTTAAAAAAAAAAGAAGAAATTATTACATTGTAAAAGTTTCATGAATTCAATTGATTAGACATTGATAATTAAAACTTAATTTAACCATTAAAATGCAAAAATAAAATAAAATGGATTTTTCAAAGTGAATGTATTTTATTGACCCAAAAGATTTATATTTGTTAAAGGGGTACCTATTATGCAAAATTCACTTTTACATTTTGTGTGAACATAAATGTGTGTTGGCAGTGTGTGTACACAACCACCCTATAATGATAAAAATCCACCCCTCTTTTTTTATAATCTCTATAAATCATGAGCAATGTCTCAGAGCTCACTGATCACAGAATCCAGCCCCACTAGTTGACTGACACAGCCATATTAGCCATGACCCCGCCCTGAGTGAGCCGCACACACACTATCTGCCATGTTTATCTTCACGCCAGAGCATTTAAAAGCAGCATTCAAGTAAGAAATGTCTTCTTATTAGAGTTAAAATTAATTTAAATTATTATAGAATTATTGTTATAGAAAGTTGTTCAGTCTAGAACAGTGAGTGATTTTCTGCTTTTATTTTATTGTTTGGGTCATATTAACAGCGTAGACCCAAACAGCGTCCAGTATAGGTACTGTATATTATGCTGCTGTCACTTAATACACCGATCTAATATAGACATTCGATTTCTTTCCCAGCTGTTTAACTTCACAGACATAACCGACTGTGTTTTTGTAACTTAAGCGTGTTTTTAACATAAACTTGTGTGTGAAAGAGAACTTTTAGTACTCACATGCGTGTGACAGCCGCTGTTCGCGTGCTACGGATGTGTGTGTCCAGAAAAACGTATATCAGAAATTTAAACTGATATGGCTTTAAAACGCGTGATTTCAGCGTGATATACATCATGATCAAAACCAAATAGATGTTTTTTGGCAGAGATCTGAGATACGAGCTAAAATTGCAGCCCTGTTCTGGGAAAGGGGGTGGGGAGCAGCAGCTCATTTGCATTTAAAGAGAAATGGACTAAAACAGCCTGCTTCTGCTTCCACTCAAAATAGGCATTTTCAAAATTATATAATAAATGATCTGTGGGGTATTTTGAGCTGAAACTTCACAAACACATTCTGGGGACACCTGAGATTTATAATACATCTTGTAAAAAGGGCATAATAGGTGCCCTTTAAAACTTTTGTTTAATTAATTGTTGTTAAATAGTTTAACTTTCATGATTGTAATTAATTAGACATGCTTTTTTATGACTAAAATTTAATGAAACCACAAAAACCAATTCAGAAAGCACAGAATCCAGAAAAAAAATGATTTAATAGAGCCCTAAAAATGTACTTTTTGTTTAATTTTTGACTCAAATTTAATTTAACCAGTAAAGTAAAAAAAAAAAAAGAATCCAGAAATTTTTTTATTTTTTTAAATGTAAGAGGGCCCTACAGGAGATTTAAATGTATGTGTTTAGCAGAGGCTTTTATCCGAAGCGACTTGCATGGAATCAAACCTGAGATCTCAACCAGTCGAGCTGTAGAAACTCCTGGAGATGCTGGAAGTGAGAGACAAAGAGGTGAAGATTATTACAGATGGAGCCAGAGGGGATGGAGATGGGCAATGGGGTTTGTTAGGATGAAAGGACGGATGGAGAGCAGGAGAGAGATATGATCTGAAGAGAAACACCAGAGAGATTTTTTACTCACAGCAGGAGAGAAAAGTGAAAAATAGAGGGATCACCTGAGAGAAACTACTGTAGAGAGATGAGTGTGTGCACGGCGAACAACACTCGCTCATTATGTTTTGAAGAATCGTTTTTCACGCTTTACACCGCAATATAATACAACACACACACACACACATGCTCATCTTTCTTCATTGGGCCTTAGAGGAAAAACAGCAATATGAGGCTTTCAGTGGAAAATTACATCTGCACAAATCTGTGTCTGTGCATGTGAGTTTCTGGGTCATTCATATGCTGGATAGAACAGATGTAAAACATATTAGTTTGTTTCCTTTTATCCTGATTTCACAATTAACCGAACACAAGGTATGGTGTCTCCAGGAATGAAAAAGCACCAATTCAGAAGTATTATCTAATTGAAATGTTTCCAGCAGGACATGTTTTCTTTGGAAGATTGTTTTAAATGATAATAAGTTTTCCATCCTGCTAGACTTTTAAAATGTTATGGATATTGAATATTTTGGGATTTTGAGCTTCAAGTCTTACTACACAATAAACTGATTTGCAAGTTTTTTAAAAATGTTTTTAGAAGAAGTCTCTTCTGCAAAAATACAGTAAAATTGTGAAATATTTTTATAATTTCAAATAGCTGTTTTCTATGTGAATATATTATAAAATGTAATTTATTCCTGTGATCAAAGCTGAATTTTCAGCATCATTACTCCAGTCTTCAGTGTCACATGATCCTTCAGAAATCATTCTAATATGCTGATTTGCTGCTCAAAAACTTATCTGATTATTAACCATGTTGAAAACAGTTGTGCTGCTTCATATTTTGCAGAAACCACAAAACATTTTATCTGTCCGGATTCTTTGATGAATAGAAAGTTCAAACGAACAGCATTGATTACACTTAATATTTTGTAACATTGATCAATTCAATGCATCCTTACTGAATAAAAGAATACAAATCTTACTGACCGCAAACTTTTAGATGTTAGTGAATATACATTTCTCATTTTTGTCTTTTTTTGGTGTGCCGATTCCATTTATTGCATTAAGTTGTATCTATAATATACAACCATTTATGAGCTTAATCTTGACAATGAAGGGCTTCAGAAGCTCATCAAACACTGATGTGAATGTCGGTGTATTTCGGGTTTCTTCACAACCCTGCAGAACATTCTGGAAATCCTGTAATTCCTCCTGAATCTCAGGCGCACCTGTCGAGCATTAATATGGCGGTTTTAATACATCAGAATAAATGTCACTGGAGTGTTCGACTCTCTCGTACTCATAAACACTTCATTTTAAAGGTCAGACATATCAATAGCTCTCTCAGGCAGGTTGATGTGATCCAAACATTATTCTTGTCTGTACTTCTCATTAGGAGATGATAAATATCTCATTTATTGCATTTATCAAATATCGCTGTTTGTTTACAGGTTTCGTTAGACTGTGTCTGCGTTCATTTATTTAAAGGTGACATACTGTATCATGAAATGTCTTTTCCAGGTTTTAAGTGCTATAATCAGGTCAATGCATCTACCAATCAAGGAAACGTGAAAAAGATTAACCCAGTAACTTTGTTTTGGGAAGCCTTTTTCTGCAAGTGTCTGAGAGAACGAGCACGTCTGATTTCGCTCCCTTGGTGAGGTGGCAAAGGGATCTCATTATAATATTACCACCCCTTAATCTGTAAGGTTCCACCCATGGCGCGTCATTGTGTTTTCACAAGCGACAACGGTGTACTAGTTCTAATGCCATGGCGAAAGTTTGAGCAAAACATGCTAACTGTTCTGTCTTTGGCTGCACAGATGAGCACAGAACACTATTTAGAGTCCCAGCCTCAGAGGAGACAAGAGAGCAGTGGATTTATTGATTTATTTACTGTATATTGCTGCTGCCACACAGATCTAAAATAAACATGCAATTTATTTCCCAGCTGTTTACCTTCACAGACATAACCGACTGTTTTTTGTTACTCATGCGTGTTTTTAACGTAAACTTGTGTGTAAATGAGAACTTAGTACTCGCATGCTGTGACAGCCGCTTTCTGTCCATGTGCTTCGGATGTGTACTCTCAGAAAACCATATATCAGAAGTTTAAACTAATATGGTTTAAAACGCATGATTTCAGCGCGATAAACATGATAATCAGAACCAAAACAGATGTTTTTAGCAGGTCCAAACTGTAATGGTGCAGCTCTATTCTGGAAAAGGGGGCGGGGAGCAGCAGCTCATTTACATTTAAAGAGACAGGCCCGAAAAATAGTGTGTTTCTGCTTCCACTCAAAATAGGCATTTTCAAAATTATATAATAAATGATCTGTGGAGTATTTTGAGCTGAAACTTCACAGACACATTCTGGGGACACCAGAGACTTATATTAAATATTGTAAAAAGGGGCATAATATCCTTTAACACCAGCTTGTGTGCTTCTAATGTTTGTCAGAGTTTTTTTGCACCAAAATCAGCAATTTTTTAAATTTTATATTCTCTCTGGCTCGTAGCTTTAAGACTTATTTGTTGTTAATTGAGTGACAGTAGTGTTAAATGTGTTTTAAATGTGGGCGGTCATATGTTAAGGAGATTATGTTCGTGACACCAATCATGATCGGTTTTGCATAAGACTTTACAATAAGATCCCATTTGTTGACATTAATAAAATAATAAATAATATAAAATTAAATTTAACAACATGCTTTTTACAGCATTTATTAATCTTTGTTCATTTTAGTTGATTAAAAAATGTTAGTTTGTTTAATTAATGTTAACACAACTTTTGATTTTAAAAGTGTATTAATAAATGTTGAAATTAACATTTTTATTAATAAATACCAAATGGTTCATCTTTAGTTTGTTAAACTAGTGTAGTTAACTAGGTTTAACAAATGAAGATTCAATGTTTTCCTCTTTATTCTGTGTTCCAGCAAACTTAAAAAAAAATAAAAATAATAATAATAATATTAATGTAGGATTTACATTGAAACAAATTTCTCAAATAATTGCAAAGAAACAAGAAGTGACATTGAGTTTAACATGAAATTTCAAAGTAGAAACTGAAATAGTACTTTTCTTATAACATGCACTGCAATAACCTTTGTTTATAACTTTGAAAAATCATCTTTTACAGTGCATGGTACAGCAGTATACTATTTCAGCATGAAATACCTTTTTTGCGCAATAACTCCTTTAAGAGCTTTAGTAAGTTTATATTGTATTTCAATGGATTTCCTCTTGATTCTGTTTTCTAGCAAAGCTACACAGTAAAAAAAACAACAACAACAATAATAATGTAGGATTTATTTAGAAACAATTTTCACTCAGAAATTGCTAGTAAATTGTATAAATAATTGCGAAGGAATGGCAAGTAACACAAGGAATTCAATGTGAAAGTAGAAAGACTGAAATAATATTTTCTTTAATATGATATTTTCAATAATGGTAAATATTATATTTCATATATGTTGCAGTTTGGTAGATTTCCTCTTTATTCTTTGTTCCAGCAAAGTCATAAAGCAAAGTGGTGTTTTTTGATCATATTGTACTTTTCATAATAGATGTTTTCAGGTTCTTAAGATAACATGATTGCTGATTTGGTGTGGAACATTTTTCACTCAGTTAAATTGCTAGTGAATTTAAATTTATTAAAAAGAAATGACAAGTAACATGTAACACAGTTCGTAGATAGGGGAAGAAGGAGGCGGGAACTGGCAAACATTTCAACACTTTAATAATAAAAATAAACACACAATAAAATGAAAGTAAGCGGCAGCCCCTTGCGGATGACTGCTGCACACAAAACACAAAATAAACTCCAGGCCTGGTCCTCTCTCGTCTTCCACTGTCGTCACTCTTCCTTTTATCCTTCCGGAGCTCCTCCGTGGGTCTCGAGACCAGTGAGTGGCGCAGGTGTCGCTCATTATCATTAAACTCCACTGGTCTCTCTCCGCTCCCACCACTCTCGGACCCACCCCCGGCCCACTCGTCACATAACACATTGAATTAAATGTGATATTTTGAAGTAGAAAGACTGAAATAGTGTACTCCAATAATCTCTTTTATTTGCAACTTGGAAAATTTTTGGTTTTTAGCATGCTTGGTCATTTTTCACCTGTTTCCTGGCCCAGTGGGTGAAAATCTTGCATCTGCACAACTCTCCTCAACAAGACACATGATTTAGAGCACAAACACTAAATTTAATACTAGTACTAGTTATGCTTGTCTTAGCAAACACTGTTAATGAGACATTGTGGAATCAGTGCCATATTTAACTTACAGATCTCAGTACTTTTAGCAGTTTTAGTGGAGCAGACCACCTGAGATCCTGCACATTTGCATTGATCGTTTACATTTGTGTGTGTGTGTATTGAAGGTGACTCTTCTGCTTAACAGAAGTGTTCTGCCTTTGGACGTCCTACTTTATACTCTGATTACCCATAATTCAATGTGGCCAACACACACACACTTGCACAATTCCTGGTGGGAAGGTGTGCGCGTGGATGTTAAAGCCTGAATTTGCATTGTTGCCAGACTTTATGAATCATCATAAAACCACGGTGCTCTTCTGTTCGTCATGAAATCTCGCGCACACACTATTAGCGGCGGCCCGGAGGAATACTGTGGACTTTGATTAAAAGAAGTAAAAGAGGCTCAAAGTTCAACACAGGGAAACTGAAAAGGGACAAAAGGAAAGTGCAGCTAATTAATTAATGATCTTCATTATCAGCATTTCCCTCTGTTAGTTCTGCTCGTAATGATAGAGGAAGGACGATAAGTGAAGTAAGAGCTGGTGTTTTATTCTCTCTTTTTCTGTCTTTGACAGCAAGCCAATTAATTAATCAGACTTTTTTCAGATTAAACCCCCAATCATACATGTGGCCTGCAGAGGCTTCCTGAAAGTGTCAGTTTTATTTATATAGCGCTTTTTACATTACATGCAGATTTACAGAAAATGATGATGCTAATGTCTATAATATATTAATATCTTAATGTCTTATAGATGCATTTAATGAGCAGGAAAAAAATATAGTTGCATTTAGTTACATTCATTTGAGGTTTGATATATAGTATATACCGCCTTACTTGAGTATACTGTATACAAATAGAGATGGATATACTTATATATCTAACTTTATACATTACATTTTGTGATTAAATCAAAAATATTATTTGATATATAGTATATACTGCTTCATGTGAATGTACTGTATGTCTGTGAATAAAGTTGGTTATATATACAACCCTATAGAGCCGTGCGATAATAGTTACATTTTGTGAAAAAAATAAAAAATCAAGCTGAGATTTGCTATATACAGTGGGGCAAAAAAGTATTTAGTCAGCCACCAATTGTGCAAGTTCTCCCACTTAAAAAGATGAGAGAGGCTTGTAATTTTCATCATAGGTATACCTCAACTATGAGAGACAAAATGAGAAAAGAAAATCCAGAAAATCACATTGTAGGATTTTTAAAGAATTAATTGGTAAATTCCTCGGTAAAATAAATATTTGGTCACCTACAAACAAGCAAGATTTCTGGCTCTCACAGACCTGTAACTTCTTCTTTAAGAGGCTCCTCTGTCCTCCACTGGTTACCTGTATTAATGGCATCTGTTTGAACTCGTTATCAGTATAAAAGACATCTGTCCACAACCTCAAACAGTCACACTCCAAACTCCACTATGGCCAAGACCAAAGAGCTGTCAAAGGACACCAGAAACAAAATTGTAGACCTGCACCAGGCTGGGAAGACTGAATCTGCAATAGGTAAGCAGCTTTGTGTGAAGAAATCAACTGTGGGAGCAATTATTAGAAAATGGAAGACATACAAGACCACTGATAATCTCCCTTGATCTGGGGCTCCACGCAAGATCTCACCCTGTGGGGTCAAAATGATCACAAGAACTGTGAGCAAAAATCCCAGAACCACACGGGGGGACCTAGTGAATGACCTGCAGAGAGCTGGGACCAAAGTAACAAAGGCTACCATCAGTAACACACTGCGCTGCCAGGGACTCAAATCCTGCAGTGCCAGATGTGTCCCCCTGCTTAAGCCAGTACATGTCCAGGCCTGTCTGAAGTTTGCTAGAGAGCATTTGGATGATCCAGAAGAGGATTGGGAGAATGTCATATGGTCAGATGAAACCAAAATATAACTTTTTGGTAAAAACTCAACTTGAGGAGAAAGAATGCTGAGTTGCATCCAAAGACTACCATACCTACTGTGAAGCATGGGGGTGGAAATATCATGCTTTGGGGCTGTTTTTCTGCAAAGGGACCAGGACGACTGATCCGTGTAAACGAACGAATGAATGGGGCCATGTATCGTGAGATTTTGAGTGAAAACCTCCTTCCATCAGCAAGGGCATTGAAGATGAAACGTGGCTGGGTCTTTCAGCATGACAATGATCCCAAACACACCGCCCGGGCAACGAAGGAGTGGCTTCGTAAGAAGCATTTCAAGGTCCTGGAGTGGCCTAGCCGGTCTCCAGATCTCAACCCCATAGAAAATCTTTGGAGGGAGTTGAAAATCCGTGTTGCCCAGCGACAGCCCCAAAACATTACTGCTCTAGAGGAGATCTGCATGGAGGAATGGGCCAAAATACCAGCAACAGTGTGTGAAAACCTTGTGAAGACTTACAGAAAACGTTTGACCTCTGTCATTGCCAACAAAGGGTATATAACAAAGTATTGAGATTAAATTTTGTTATTGACCAAATACTTATTTTCCACCATAATTTGCAAATAAATTCTTTAAAAATCCTACAATGTGATTTTCTGGATTTTTTTTTCTCATTTTGTCTTTCATAGTTGAGGTATACCTATGATGAAAATTACAGGCCTCTCTCATCTTTTTAAGTGGGAGAACTTGCACAATTGGTGGCTGACTAAATACTTTTTTTCCCCACTGTAGTATATATCACCCTGTGTGATAGTACTGTAGGCGAATAAAGTTATATAAATCCAGCTTTATATATAGAGCTGTATGATTATATAATTTGCATTTTTGCGATGATATAAACAATCACACATCCTAGATTTGATATATAGTATATAATTATACTGTATGTATGTGAATAAAGTTGGAAGTAATTAGATATCTAACTTCATATATAGAGCCGTGCGATAATATAGTTGAATTTTGCAACAAAATAAAGAAATCACACATTTTTTATATCGCTTTACATGACTATATGTATGCAAATAAATAAAATAGAGCTGTGTGATAATACAGTTTTCATTTTTGCAACAATATAAACAGTCACACAGCTGAGATTTGCAATGTAGTATATATCATTTTACATGAGTATACTGTATGTGGGTCAAAGATGAAAAAAGGGGTTCCCTATCGATACTTCACTTGTACTGTGTCGCTAAGATGATATGGGAAAAATAAAAATTTTCTCCTAAAGCAGTGGAACTGCATGGCCATTGGTTCGTGCAGTGTATTATAAAACAAACCAATGGCTCGGCAGTGGGGCAGGGCCTTCTGGCTATATAAGCGGGTGTTTTGCTATTGGATCCTCAGATTTCTTCTCCTTTAGCGACGACTGCAAGATCTTCGCTCTACGAGACTCGAAAACCTTAGCCATTGAAAAACCTCACAATGGATTAAGACCTCTCTGCTCGGCTGACTCGCTGCTTTCTCAGCTGTTTCAGCGTTTGCAGCAGCCACGGTCTCAGCGATCCCTTGCCGCCATCTGGGGACCTAAAAGAGCTTTTTAAAAGAGCAAATTTGACAGCATTGTTACAAATGCCGTGTCGCCACTGACGATTACGGGGAGTGGGTTTCATGCTTGGGGAAAGCCCATGCTGAAGCGGCACTCACAGAGATGGAATGTCCTCACTGCGAGGACATGATTCTCGCCTCTCTGCGCTCGCTGATAGCTTTCTTTTCAGAGAGCGACTCCGCCCCTCATGCCCTCCCGTTTTCTTCCTCCAACGAGACTGCAAAGAAAAAACAGCGGGGCAGAGGAACTCAGCGATCGGAGACGAGTGAGCTCACGTCGGCCCAGCCCCCGCATGCCTCACTCTCTCCACATAGAGAGGCTTCTCCTGTCCTCTTCTCTCACCCAGACCAGTCTCATTTGGTGAGAGCGAGGATGATGCCCTGGATGACAGCATGTCATTGGCTGCCTCAGATGCGGAGGAGCTGTTAGGCTTGACAAATGACCCCACCCCCCTGATGTCTTCCAAGCCCAGCAAAGCCAAGACGGGCATGAACATTTCCGCGTCCTGTCCAAGGCTGTGGAGCAGCTGGGCTTGGAGTGGTCTCCGCCGGTGGAGCCAGCCCGCAGCCGCCTGGATGAGTGGCTCCTGTAGGGGCACCATCAGGCCCCTCGCCAGTGAGCCTCTCCGTTCTTCTCAGAGGTCCACAACGAGCTCACTAGGTCGTGGCACGCCCCCTACTCGGCACACCTGTGTACTTCCGCTTCATCCGCCCTCACCTCGGTTGACAGCGCTGAAGAGAAGGGGTACGAAATGTCTCCCCTGGATGAGTCAGTGGCTGCACATCTCTGCCCGCCCATTGCCATCGGCTGGAAGGCAAAGACCACCCACCCGTCCAAGCCATGTAGGACGATGTCAGCCCTTGCTGGACACACTTACTCCTCGGCTGGACAAGCAGCCTCGGCGCTCCACTCCATGTCGGTCCTTCAGGTCTTTCAAGCCAAACTCCTCTCTTGCATGGACTAGTCTGGCCTTGACCCCGCGGCGCTCAAGGAGCTGCGAAGTGCGACCGAAGTGTGGGACAGGAAGAGGAAAGGGCTAAAGGGGCTAAACCCCCCAAGCTGCCTCTATTACGCCTCCAATCACCCCGTTCAGTTCCGGGTGCCAAAGGCGATGTGTTTGATGCAAATTCTGGGGCCGTTCAAGTGCCCAAGCAATCATCTGCTTTTTTAGCGGGCAAAATAAAACAAACATTTGCAAAAAGAGAGCAGATTTCCTCTTCCGCTTATCACGAGTGCCGTGTCCCCGCACAGCGACCAGTTACTCAAATTAATCCAACCTCTTTGGGCATAATAAAATTTAATTATTCACTTCAATTTGCTCGAAGACCCCCGCGTTTCAGCGGTGTGGTTCCCACCTCGGTTCAGAGCAAAGACGCACACGTCCAATTTACTGGCAAAAGGAGCCGTGGAAATGGTTCCTCCAGCTCAGCGCGAGTAAGGTTTCTACAGTCATTACTTCCTCATCCCCAAAAAGGATGGCGACCTGCGGCCCATCCTTGATCTCGGATGCCTGAACCGCCCCCTTATGAAACGGCCATTCAGGATGACTACATTGAAGCAGATCCTCTCGCCCAGGGGACTGGTTCTTTTCTCTGGACCTGAAAGACGCTTACTTTCACATCCAGATAGCCCCCATCACAGGTGATTCTTGAGATTCGCCTTCAAGGGAGTGGCTTATTAATACACGGTCCTTCCCTTCGGACTGTCACTGGCTCCTCGCACTTTTATGAAGTGCAAGGACGCGGCTTTTTCCCCTCTGAGACAGATGGGAATCCGCATTCTCAACTACCTCGAGGACTGGCTTGTCTTAGCCCATTCGGAGGCAGAGCTGCTGTCTCACAGATTCCTCCTCTTCAGCCACTTAGAATGCCTGGGACTCAGGGTCAATTTTGCCAAGAGCACACTGTCCCGAAGCCAACGAATTTCGTTCCTGGGAACAGTTTTCAACTCAGCCCAAATCAGGGTGGTAATCGCGCCAGAGCATGCTTCGTATGCGGCTCCTTCAGTACAGACTGAAATCACGGGTTCATCACATGCATGGCGTCACGGACGCCTATGTATCATAGGCTCATGATACCCTCAGATCTTCTTGCTGGACCTAAAGGGACACCATGTGCTGATCCGCTCGGACAGCATGACCGTGGTGTTCTACATAAATCACCAGGGAGGGCTCTCCTCAAAGCGCCTCCTCATTCTGGTAAAGCGCCTCTTGGAATGGGTTAAGCTCAATTTGCGTTCGCTGAGAGCAATGCACGTACCCAGCAAATTGAACCGAGGAGCAGACATGCTGTCACGGAGCAATGTCCCCTCAGAGGAGTGGATGCTCCATCCGTAGATGGTTCAGAACATCTGGGAGATCTTTGGCAAGGCAGAGGTTGACCTCTTCGCCTCAGAAGACAACTCTCACTGCCCAACTTATTATTCGAAGGACAGGGACGTATTGGCCCATGACTGGCCCAACCTCCTCCTTTACGCTTTTCCCCCAATCCCCCTGATCCCTCAGGTAATCAGGTGAGTCAGGGAACAAGAACACAAGGTTCTCCTAGTGGCCCCGCTCTGGAGAAACCAGCACTGGTTCTCGGAGCTGTCTCAGCTGCTAGTAGCAGCCCCGTGGCCCATCCCCCTGAGGCGGGATCTCCTCTTTCTGGCGAACAGGACAATAGGGCACGCCCACCCGAGCTGTGGGCTCTGCACCTCTGGCCTCTTGATGGGAGCCTGCAGACCTCCCCGAGCGTGTTCTAAATGCTATCTCTGAGGCTAGAGCTCCATCTACAAGACGCCTCCAAGCTTTTAAATTGTCAGTTTTCTCCGCCTAGAGCTCAACCCGCGTCGAAGACCCAACTTCCTGTGACATATCAGTGATATTGTCCTTCCTGCAAGAGCTGCTGGATAAGGGACGCTCCCCATCCATGCTCAAGGTCTATGTAGCAGCTATAGCGGCTTCCCATGCTCCTATAGCTAGCCAATCGGTGGGCGGGAACAACTTAGTTGGTTCGTTTGGTTCATTTGGTCCGGACCAAAAAGGAAAATGATACATTTGGTCCTGGTCCATTTAGCGTTCATATTGGCATTTTTGACAGCGAACCTAAAGGCATAATGATACGTTCACAACCTGATTGGTCGGCTTGACGTATAACGTATATATTGTGACGGAACTTACCGAACACCCCAAACAAAAGGTGCGTTAGACTTAAAGCGAACACACCTAATGCCGTCTGTGGACTAAGCGCGCTTTTAATCTTGCGTGTACATATAATTTTATTTTCACCACCTGCAAACTCACAAGGAGCTCATAAAAGGCACTTTACCTCATCGTTGCCCCCACCCCCCTGATGTCTTCCAAGCCCAGCAAAGCCAAGACGGGCATGAACATTTCCGCGTCCTGTCCAAGGCTGTGGAGCAGCTGGGCTTGGAGTGGTCTCCGCCGGTGGAGCCAGCCCGCAGCCGCCTGGATGAGTGGCTCCTGTAGGGGCACCATCAGGCCCCTCGCCAGTGAGCCTCTCCGTTCTTCTCAGAGGTCCACAACGAGCTCACTAGGTCGTGGCACGCCCCCTACTCGGCACACCTGTGTACTTCCGCTTCATCCGCCCTCACCTCGGTTGACAGCGCTGAAGAGAAGGGGTACGAAATGTCTCCCCTGGATGAGTCAGTGGCTGCACATCTCTGCCCGCCCATTGCCATCGGCTGGAAGGCAAAGACCACCCACCCGTCCAAGCCATGTAGGACGATGTCAGCCCTTGCTGGACACACTTACTCCTCGGCTGGACAAGCAGCCTCGGCGCTCCACTCCATGTCGGTCCTTCAGGTCTTTCAAGCCAAACTCCTCTCTTGCATGGACTAGTCTGGCCTTGACCCCGCGGCGCTCAAGGAGCTGCGAAGTGCGACCGAAGTGTGGGACAGGAAGAGGAAAGGGCTAAAGGGGCTAAACCCCCCAAGCTGCCTCTATTACGCCTCCAATCACCCCGTTCAGTTCCGGGTGCCAAAGGCGATGTGTTTGATGCAAATTCTGGGGCCGTTCAAGTGCCCAAGCAATCATCTGCTTTTTTAGCGGGCAAAATAAAACAAACATTTGCAAAAAGAGAGCAGATTTCCTCTTCCGCTTATCACGAGTGCCGTGTCCCCGCACAGCGACCAGTTACTCAAATTAATCCAACCTCTTTGGGCATAATAAAATTTAATTATTCACTTCAATTTGCTCGAAGACCCCCGCGTTTCAGCGGTGTGGTTCCCACCTCGGTTCAGAGCAAAGACGCACACGTCCAATTTACTGGCAAAAGGAGCCGTGGAAATGGTTCCTCCAGCTCAGCGCGAGTAAGGTTTCTACAGTCATTACTTCCTCATCCCCAAAAAGGATGGCGACCTGCGGCCCATCCTTGATCTCGGATGCCTGAACCGCCCCCTTATGAAACGGCCATTCAGGATGACTACATTGAAGCAGATCCTCTCGCCCAGGGGACTGGTTCTTTTCTCTGGACCTGAAAGACGCTTACTTTCACATCCAGATAGCCCCCATCACAGGTGATTCTTGAGATTCGCCTTCAAGGGAGTGGCTTATTAATACACGGTCCTTCCCTTCGGACTGTCACTGGCTCCTCGCACTTTTATGAAGTGCAAGGACGCGGCTTTTTCCCCTCTGAGACAGATGGGAATCCGCATTCTCAACTACCTCGAGGACTGGCTTGTCTTAGCCCATTCGGAGGCAGAGCTGCTGTCTCACAGATTCCTCCTCTTCAGCCACTTAGAATGCCTGGGACTCAGGGTCAATTTTGCCAAGAGCACACTGTCCCGAAGCCAACGAATTTCGTTCCTGGGAACAGTTTTCAACTCAGCCCAAATCAGGGTGGTAATCGCGCCAGAGCATGCTTCGTATGCGGCTCCTTCAGTACAGACTGAAATCACGGGTTCATCACATGCATGGCGTCACGGACGCCTATGTATCATAGGCTCATGATACCCTCAGATCTTCTTGCTGGACCTAAAGGGACACCATGTGCTGATCCGCTCGGACAGCATGACCGTGGTGTTCTACATAAATCACCAGGGAGGGCTCTCCTCAAAGCGCCTCCTCATTCTGGTAAAGCGCCTCTTGGAATGGGTTAAGCTCAATTTGCGTTCGCTGAGAGCAATGCACGTACCCAGCAAATTGAACCGAGGAGCAGACATGCTGTCACTGAGCAATGTCCCCTCAGAGGAGTGGATGCTCCATCCGTAGATGGTTCAGAACATCTGGGAGATCTTTGGCAAGGCAGAGGTTGACCTCTTCGCCTCAGAAGACAACTCTCACTGCCCAACTTATTATTCGAAGGACAGGGACGTATTGGCCCATGACTGGCCCAACCTCCTCCTTTACGCTTTTCCCCCAATCCCCCTGATCCCTCAGGTAATCAGGTGAGTCAGGGAACAAGAACACAAGGTTCTCCTAGTGGCCCCGCTCTGGAGAAACCAGCACTGGTTCTCGGAGCTGTCTCAGCTGCTAGTAGCAGCCCCGTGGCCCATCCCCCTGAGGCGGGATCTCCTCTTTCTGGCGAACAGGACAATAGGGCACGCCCACCCGAGCTGTGGGCTCTGCACCTCTGGCCTCTTGATGGGAGCCTGCAGACCTCCCCGAGCGTGTTCTAAATGCTATCTCTGAGGCTAGAGCTCCATCTACAAGACGCCTCCAAGCTTTTAAATTGTCAGTTTTCTCCGCCTAGAGCTCAACCCGCGTCGAAGACCCAACTTCCTGTGACATATCAGTGATATTGTCCTTCCTGCAAGAGCTGCTGGATAAGGGACGCTCCCCATCCATGCTCAAGGTCTATGTAGCAGCTATAGCGGCTTCCCATGCTCCTATAGCTAGCCAATCGGTGGGCGGGAACAACTTAGTTGGTTCGTTTGGTTCATTTGGTCCGGACCAAAAAGGAAAATGATACATTTGGTCCTGGTCCATTTAGCGTTCATATTGGCATTTTTGACAGCGAACCTAAAGGCATAATGATACGTTCACAACCTGATTGGTCGGCTTGACGTATAACGTATATATTGTGACGGAACTTACCGAACACCCCAAACAAAAGGTGCGTTAGACTTAAAGCGAACACACCTAATGCCGTCTGTGGACTAAGCGCGCTTTTAATCTTGCGTGTACATATAATTTTATTTTCACCACCTGCAAACTCACAAGGAGCTCATAAAAGGCACTTTACCTCATCGTTGCTCCACGTTTGCCCTCTGCTTATTTTGTTTTGGTTACACCGTGTCGTCAAATCATGTCGCATAGCGTCGCATCTTGACATTACTTCCTGTTTTTGGTTAGTTTAGAAGTTTTTGGTCCGTGTTGCGTTCATATTTCATTCGAACCGCACCAGAGTTCGTTTGGAAACGGACCGAGACCCATCTTTTTAGCGGTCTCGGTCCGCTTGTTTGATGCGCACCAGTGTTCGGATGGCAGCATTCACACTTACTCAAACGAACCGCACTAACAGAGCAATCACACCAGAGTTCGTTTTAATCTAACCAAACATGTCAAGTGTGAATGCACCCTAAGACATGGTTATATACCTAAGGTGCTCTCCACTCCATTCAGAGCACAGGTTATTACGCTCTCTGCGCTTCCTCCCTCAGAAGAGGACCAGGAGTTGAAATTACTCTGCCCCGTCAGGGCACTGAGAATTTACATTGATTCTGCCCCGTTAAGGCAGTCGGAATAACTCTTTGCTTGTTTTGGTGGCCGCACCAAGGGACATCCGGTCACGAAGCAGAGACTGTCTTGGTGGATAGTTGATGCTATTATGCTAGCATACTCTTCCTTGGGCCTGCAATGCCCCATTGGAGTATGAGTCCACTCCACCAGAGGTGTCACCTCTTCTTGGGTGTGATCTAGTGGTGTGTCTATCGCAGAGATTTGTGTGGCGGCCGGCTGGGCCTCGCCATCCACATTTGCTGGGTTTTACATCCTGGACGTCCCTGCCTTACAGGCGAGGGTCCTTTCTACATAGTTGACACACAGGACACAGATGAATAGAGATGGAACATTATTTTACCCATATTTTGACATTTTATTTTCACAAAAGTTATTTGAAACATTAAAGTAGATACTTTACCTGCATTTGATATGCTTTCTGTGTATATAGAATTACTTTATTAAATTTAATTTGATGCACCAAAATTTGATGTCTCGTCTCTGATGCATGTATGCAGGTAAAGTAGGAAGTACTCAAACTTTTAATATATCCAAGCGATACTGTAGTTTACAATAGTGTGTGTATTATATTGTAGACTGCATTCATTTTATTCTGTTCAGGTTATCAGCCTGTAAAAATATACTGAAAACATTTTAAAAATTAATAAATTCCTGCCACCTCCTTCATATATTCAATTGGGAAATGAATAAATGAATAAATTATGAGTGTAAGCACAACTGAAGGATTGCATGTCTATATACCTTGATGTCAATCGTTCAACTGAATAAATATTGAGAATATGTCTTTGCAAAGAGTTTGTAGTTGTGTGTGTTTGTTTGATAGTTGTGTCTCAGGAACGCATAATGTTTGTCTGGCAAACATCATAATATTTTACTAATTGCACATAACTAATTGAAATGTAAGGTATAGGAAGAAGAGCTTGGGGCTTTTGGGAGACTGCTTGGATTTTTCAGCTCGTGAAATTCAAATTGTTTTCAGAAGTGCAGAAATTACATTCTGAGCTGTTTTAATTCGGGCGTAGTTTGAGTTTGTTTGGTGTTTATTTGTGCTTGAGCTCCTCGGGTTTGATCCACTTGTATTTTCCAACCTGCTGATCTGTGTTCCGTCACGAAACACCCATAATCCTTCACTCTGGCAGGAGATGAATCACTGAAGATCTGAGTTTTTCTCAAGTTCATCACTCTCTGAACCGTTCCTGTTCATCCACTGGCCACCCACCAGCCGTGAGCAGCACGAGCGCATCGTCCTCTGCATGTTCACACGCTCCTGCTGCTCCTGCTCACGGTCTGGATGAGATCCTGAGCCTCCAGAAACACAGAAAGAGAAAGAGAAAGGTTTTCTGAATCATTGACAACACCCACTCAACATATGCTCCTACCCAGGATGCGCACACACACGCTCGCACGCTTGATTTGCATTTACCGAAACTGCTCGGTTAAAGAGATTAATTCTTTTAACCAGATTCCCAGTTTTATTTTAATTAAGCAGAGCTCCAGGCAGAGAAATGCAAACATGCCAGAGTGACGGACCTCCATCAGGAATTAAATCTCTGCAGCTGTATGTCAAAGCCCTCTGATAAGAGCAAATTAACTCTGCCATCTGTCTGCTGGAGAACCTTGCTGAACGTCTGGGGCTGAAGGGGCTACTTTAAAATGTAGTATAAAACTTGCATCAGTAATCCATATGCAAGTAATGTTATCTGATTACCAAAATGCACACAAGAGAAAAGTAAGGATTTTAATGTCAGCAAAACAGGGCACTTTAAAAAAAGTTTTAATTTTTTTTATTTCCAAATTACAGTACATTTTTCCTCCACATTCCATTTTTTGTGCTTTCATTTTTCCCCCCCCCCCCCCCAATTTAAAAGCTTCTGAATTCTGTTTTAATTGTTTAATTCATAAAAAAAATATTAATGATTAATAATTAATAATTTTGATAATTTTAATTAATTAATTTAAATCTACCAAGATCAATTTAACAATTTATTATATTACACATTTAATAAGTTTAACAAAAATTAATCAGTCCTTTTATTTTGTAGGAAAACAAAGTGCTGAACAACAGTGGTCTACAAAAAAATAAAAATAATTAAAACGGAAAAAATTTATTATTATCTAAAAAATTTAGTTTAAAATAACATTTAGTATTATTATTATTATTATAGTGTTAATGTGAAATTTGAATATTTAATTGTATTGTATTCATTGTAATTGAATATTATTTTCAAAATACTTCATGAACTAAAATGTTACATAAACCTCAAAACTATGAAATTAAGTTACACTCTAAATTTGTCTGTTCATGAATAAAACAGTGTCCCCTTTGGAACTGAGTAAGAAAGAAAGACTTTGACTGTAATTACAGTAGGATATGCAGATCCCTGGAGAAAATACCCAAATTATTATTATCTGGCAAATTAACATAGTCAAATGAGATTGTAGCGATGACACATTTAACTCGCCATCACAAACTCTTACTGTGTGTGTGTGCGTGTGTGTTCATAACACCATATGGGTCATAATTGAATTCAGATGCATAGCAGCAGGACTTTAACTCTAGATACCCTTTTGACGTTTGAGATCACCTACCTGTGCTGCCACACCAGTGTTTTGCACCTGTTACCCTGACAACAGTCCAGTAACAAAAAGATGTGACCATGGCCGTAGGTTCTGCTGTCTGTCAAATTCATTTCAGCAATACAAGCTTTTGTTCGAGTCATCTGGTGGGTGAGTTTGACCATCAGCCAACAAGAGCCCAGAGACTCACTGATTGTGTTCATACAATGAAAGTGAACAGTGACTAGACACCGTCAGAAAGGACAGAAACACCATAATCATAAAAACAGTCAATATGACTCATGCACTGTACTCCAAACCTTCTGAAGCCATATGATGCAACAATTTTAAAGGGATAGTTCACCAAAAAATGAAAATACCCTCATGTCGTTCCAAACCCGTAAGACCTTCGTTCATCTTCAGAACACAAATTAAGATATTTTTGAAATCCAAGAGCTTTCTGACCCTCCATAGACAACAATGGAACTTCCACCTTCAAGGCCCAGTAAAGTAGTAAACATTGATTAAAATAGACATTGTTAAAATAGTCCATGTGACATCAGTGGTTCAACAGTAATGTTATGGAGCTACGAGAATACTTTTTGTGCGCGAAGACAACAAAAATAACAACTTTATTCAACAATTTCTGCTCTTCCGTTTCAGTCTTTGATGCATGTTCACGAGCGTACCATTTTGTTTTGTTTTTTACAATTAAAAAATTTGTAAAACAATAATAATAAAAAAAAAAATATATATATATATATATATATATTTGTAA
>NW_015505281.1:785142-831675 GCF_001515645.1 Sinocyclocheilus grahami | reverse complement strand
AAAAAAAAAAATATATATATATATATATATAAAAAACATTTTATTTCAGCTAGTTTCCAAGGTTGGTTGCTTGGTTATTCATTCATTCAACCAACTTCAGCTATAGTTGCCAAGTTAAAATTTCTCATTTTTGTTTAGTTTAAGTTGAGGTAAATTAATAAATATAAATAAATAAAAATAAAACTGTAAAAACGGTTTATTTAAAATACTAATAATGATGATGATGATAATGATAATATATATTAAAAAAAACTTTAACTCAAATGAAACTGGAAACAGAAAATCTGAAAATGAATTAAAAATAGAAACTATAATAATATATCAATGATATTAAAATAACACCATTATCCACTGACAAATGTTTCTCAAATCGCAGTTTTGTTTAGTTCAAAACATTCAAGCTTGGTCATTGTCAATCTAATATCAACTTATGCCACTGACATCAAACGTATTAATTAAAAATGTGCATATGCAAATTAGAAGCACACAGTCATATGCACGACTCATACTTTTACTGTGCATTTTTATCATCACTGGTTAATTTATGTTTTTATTGCTTGGTGCAGAACAGTGTGAACATGGCGTGAAACATCTTATTTTGTGTTGCATAAAGATAGTCAGGCAAGTTTGAGTAAATGGCTGTTTTAGTTTTAGATAGAACAAAGTTTGTGTTTTTGGTTGCTTTCTCTCCTCCTCTCTCTGTCTCTGGGTTCATGCAAATGTTTAGTCTGTGATCTGTTGGCCTGTTCTTTCCTAATTAAACAAGACTAAATCATGCTCGTTTAGCCTCTTTAGAGAGCAGAAGTCTCAGCGTGCATTTAAAACTCTTTTAATACTGCAGAATGTAATACTGAACTTTAACACACACCTCCACATTTGTCATCTGAAAGCTCTTATTAAACTGCTCAGCTGCTGGGATCTAATTAAGTGCAGAATGATATTAAATGATCATAGATTACAGTGTGTGTGTGGATTAAAAATAAATGTTTTAAAAACACTTGCAAGATTTGTTTAGAGAAACATCATCATGTTGTTCCAAAACCGTATGACTCTTTCTTTTTTGAAACACACACTTATTGGCAGAATATCGAGCTACTTACTTTCTTACAGTGAAAGCAAATGGAGACAAATGCTCTGGAGCTCCAAAAACAACACAACACTCCATAAAAGTATCATATACTAAAAAAAAATTGGTATAGGAAAGGTTTTTAATCAGAAATTGGTAGTAAATTGCACAATTAATTACAAAGAAATGGCAAGTAACTTTTGAAGTAGAAAAACTGAAATATTTTCTTAGAAAATGCAGGGTAATTTTAGTATTAAGATGCTATTAGTTTTCTTAAATATTTGGAATGTTTTTATTTCTTATATTTTCTGTTTTAATTTTAATTTTAGTTAACGCTTTAGTACTTGTCATTTTTATATTTTTTAATGTGTATAGTTTTCACACATTTGTATTTCAGTTTTAGTTTAATTGTTTTAGTGTATCAAGTTAAACTAAAGGAAAATAAGAAATTAAATAGAAGAAAAAAAATATATATATAAATTTAATGAAACATTTTTATATTTTATTATATTTTTACCATATATTATAAATATATTTCTGATCTTATCAGATAAGATTGAGAGCTATGCATGGGAGAGTTTTAACAAATGCACTGTAAAATTATTTTTCAAAATTGCAAGTAAAATAAAACTATTGGAGTACATTTGTCAAAAAAAACCCAATTATTTGGTCATCAAATAACCGTGTAATAATCACAAGTTCCAGGATTAATTTCTAAGTTTGACTGTTAAACATGGTTGGATTTCTCCCAACAATAGTTCTTTGAAGTACGTAATGGAACTAAATTGAACAACTAGTTAATGCAGTGATTTAATTAGACTCTCTGCTGTAATTTCTCTCACCAGTCCTGTGATCTCGAGCGAAACCCGACATTACAGTCCAGAGAACATGCTGTTTAAAACAGCAGCTTAAAGAGAACCTCGCCTCATTAATATTCATGAGCTAAGTTTTGACTATTAATATCATCTCAACCAGCACACGTGTGAATCAAAGTGTTGGTTAAATGGTTAATACATGTGTTGTCTTGTTTAGACTCTAGCAGTTCTCAACCTTTTTGACTCAAAGAACCTCATTGTCCAACAAAATGGTAAGATATTTCTGGTAGTTCTGCTGTAATTTTTACAACGCTGCATGTTTTGAAACCTTTTTATTAACAGAAACTGGGGGTGTTGAGATAAAAAAAAAAAATTTAATTAGGCGCAACTCATTTTGCGATTCAAGAAGATTTTGATTCTGTATGTATTTTAGATAGATAGATAGACAGATAGATAGATTTTATTTTATCTAAGTCACATCTGACTATATTGCACCTGGGTCAAAATTGCATATTTGAGAGAGAAAAAAAGATCAATCACATACAATAAAAATAAAACAAAATTAAAAATAGGATTTCAGTCCACATGCTTATTTTGTTTTGTTTTGTTTTGTTTTGTTTTATCTATCTATCTATCTATCTATCTATCTATCTATCTATCTATCTATCTATCTATCCATCTAATCTGACTATATCGCACCCGGGTCAAAATCGCATATTTGAGAGAGAGAAAAAAAAGATACAGTAAATCATTTTTTATTAGTACATTTTAAAAAATAATGTAAAATAGTTGCCCTCAATCCACAACAATTGTTAAAAACTTAATGGTATTTATAACAGAAAAATAATGAAATAGAATTGTTTTTTTTTATTAATCTAATTTTTAATTCATCTAAATCTAATAGTGAATAAAATTGGAAGTTTTGCACGCTTGCCATTAATTGCATATACAGTGCCTTGCGAAAGTATTCATACCCCTTCATTTTTTTTTCATGTTTTATGTTGCTGCCTTACATTAAATTACTTTTTTCCCCACATCATTCTACACTCCATACACCATGTCAAAGCAAAAGACAGGTTTTTAACACCTTTGCAAATTTATTAAAAATAAAAAACTTAAATGATTCCATTGCATAAGTATTCAAATATCTGGGACAGTTGAAATGTAGCTCAGGATCATTCATATTGCTTGTAGATGTTACTACACTTCGAGTGAAGTTAACATGTGGCAAATTCAATCGAATGGGTATGATTTGGAACGGCACACACATCTTAATAAAAGGTCTAACGGCTGAAAATGCATAGCAGAGCAAAAACCAAGCCCTGAGGTCAAAAGAACTGCCTGTAGAGCTCAGAAACAGGTTTGCGTCAAACCACACATCTGAGGGAGAGTTCAGAAAAAATTCTGCTTCATTGAAGGTTCTCAGAATCATGTAGCCTTCATTATCCATAATGGAAGATGTTTGAAACAACTAGAACTCTTCCTAGAGCTGGCCTCCTGGCCAAACTGAGCAACTGATGGAGAAAGGCCTCGTCTAGACTGGTGACCAAGAACCTGATGGTGACTCTAGTTGAGCTCCATTATCATATGTGGAGATAGGAGAAACATTTACATTTACATTTTACGTTCAGTGGATACTCTCCAAAATAGCGCTACGGTGACTCGGAGGAGACGAATTGTTGAATCAAGTCGTTATTTTTGTTTTCTTTGCGTACAAAAAGTATTCTCGTCGCTTCATGAAATTCAGATTGAACCTCTGATGGCAGATGGACTATTCTGACGATGTCTTTCATACTTTTCTGGGCCTTGACAGTGTTATTTACTTGGCAGTCAATGGGACAGTCACAAGCCTCCTGGTTTTCATCCAAAATATCTTAAATTGTGTTCCGAAGACAAACAAAGCTTTTACGTGTTTGGAACGTGTTTGGGGGTAAGTGATTAATGAAAAAAAAATTATTTTGGGGTGGAGTAACCCTTTAATGAAAACCCAGTCCAGAGCATTCAGAACCTCAGACTGGGCAGAAGGTTTACCTTCCAACAGGACAATGAACCTAAACACAGCAAGAGTGGCTAATAGACAGCTCTGTGAATGTCCTTGAGTGGCCCAGCCACAGCCTGGGATTGAACGCAATCAAATATTGCGTCTGCCCCCATCCAACCTGACAGAGCTTGAGAGGTGAAGAGGCAAGGAGAAGAATGACAGATAATTGCCAAATGCTGATGTGCAAAGCTTGTCACATAATACCCAAAAAGACTTGCAACATAAGGCAGCAACATAACAAAACGTGAAATAAATGAAGGGGTATGAATACTTTCGCAAGGCACTGTATAAGTTGCTTTGAAATATAAGTCGCACCACATTTTAGATGATAAAACACAACTTAAATATAACCTATACAAAACAAACACAATAACTGTTGTTTATCTTTACTGCTTTGATTATTGTTGAAGTGTTGTGAAAGTGAGAGAAAAAGGTTCACATGCAAGTTTAAAAGCAGATATCAAAGAAAACTCTACAGCATGAACATGGACAGAAACTAATGCTGTTTTCACCTTCATTGTTGTATTCCTGTGCCCTTTCTCTGTAAACTCAACAGAAACACACAAAACCAGGCCAGAAATGTGCTTTACACAAGTACACAGACATGAATGCTTGGCCAGTATATTAAAATGATGTGTTCCTGTACACGATAAACCTGCATTCTTCAGTAGACTTCAGTTAGACTCAAATATCTGACACTAAATGTTATGTTGTTAACTCTTTCATTTTACATTTAGTTTAATGAATTGTTGGTTCATCATGACAGTATTTGATCAGAAAGACAATCTGACCACAGAAGAAGAAGGATTGCATGTTTGCATAAATGTGTAGAGTATGTTTCTAGCCCAGTGTTAATTTTGACAGCAAATTTTGATTTAATTTTAGTCATAGTCTTTAGTTTTAGTCATATTTTAATCATCTTTTTAGTTTTAGTCGACTAAATATCATACGATTTTAGTCAACTAAATCAACAGTAAAAATGGGGTTAGTTACAGTGTAATGCATTTATTAAGCATTTCTCTAAAATTTCCAAACTTATTATATAGGTTTGATATTAAGGTTAGTGATATTAAGCACAACATGCCTTTATGTTAAAATGAAATAAAACCATTTCTCATAAAGAACATGGTCTTCTTTTTAATGAAATACCAATGGTTATATTGGCTAATCATGCATCCTTTATAGCAACTTTACCATATTCCTTATTCTTTCAAGCAGACATATTTATTTCTATAAATACATTTAGATTCATCTTTTGGGCTACTAAAGTTTTTCAGTCAAGAGCAATGCGTGATTTTCTGTCTTTCTTTTGTTGCTTGATTAACATCAAAGACTCGGACAATAGCAACTAAATTATGCTGCTATCCCTTTAAAACCGAATGTGCAGCTGCAATGGATGCAATGTACTGATGATACACGTTCTCCCTACTGTTTACGTTCACTTAAGATGTAATCAACTGTGTTTACTCACAATACTCACAATAGTTGTGAGTCAAAATGGACAATTCAACATCATTTTGTGTGTAATTCTCCGTTCATGCGACACGCTGTGAGACGCGCTTTCTGTGTGTGTATGCTTCAGTGTCTGCGCTCAGAAAACCAGACTGAGAGTTCTCTCTTGCGTTGTCAGATTTATCCATATGTCTGCTCCTCTCTTACATATTGACATTTTTTAACGTTTTATGAGACGTGCAGCAAGTGTATGTTAGCTTATGTCCCGCCGGTTCATATGTACGCATCTAACCTCCGAACCACGCAGCAGATTCGTTCTGAATGAATGTCTTTCCAAATCGTCCCTCCCTAACATTTTCATCTAGTTTTTATTCAGACGAAAATGTCAATACATTTTCGTCATAGTTTTTGTCATTCAAAAAGAGTTTTAGTTTGTTATAGTCTCGTTGTCGTCAACTAAATTAACACTGTTCTAGCCACACAGACACAGCACATTTCTATTTCTAGATGAGTCTTTTTTTCTTCTCTGCTCTCAGATCTGGCCGTTTATCTGAGGAATAAGGACAGCTGAGCGTGTGTGTGTGTGTGTGTGTTATCGCTTTCTATCAGTCAGGTGGCTTATTCTGAAAAGCTATTTCCCTCCTGATACTCACCAATTTCCAGTTTGCAGCTTTGCACTGATGTTCGTGGAAATAGAAGTGACATGTTTCTGTCACAAAACCATAACAACACAATTCGGCTGAATTATTGCACTTTAAACACTTCAGTTTGACTCCTGCAGACTTCCACCTTTATACTGAAGTTAAACATGCGCTTGTTCTGTGTAAGAAGATGCTTTCACTGAGGTCCTCTCCGTAAGCGCAGCAGTGTGATTGCACATTGTGTGTGCTCAGTGCTGGTCTATTGTTTGGAGACTGGCAGGCGTTAACAGCAGAGCTGTGTGTCTGTCTCTGGTTAAGCTGCAGCGTGTGTCGTTTCATTAGGGTTTATCTCTGTGTAGGTTAATTACATTACAGGCTCGTAAGAGTGCGTACACAACACACATCAGTCGTCACGGTAACGAGACCTGTTTTACAGCACTTCATGGTGCACCATCAAAGCCTTTACTGCACGTCCTCCTCCTTCATTAAAGTCTTTGTCACATGACTGCAGTCAAGCACACTCGTCTGTAGAAGTGAAGTGTGTCGTCTCGCAAGTGCCGTTACTAGATGGAACTGTAAAAATAAAGAAAAATCAGTTACACATCAGAAAGCTGATTTATTGCAGTCTTTTTTATCTTATCTTATCTTTCTACAGAACCGCTTGTCCTGTGTAGTGTCAAGGGAATAATGGTGCCTTTATTATTTTTATTTTATTTTATTTTGTATAGATTTTCCAAGCTATCTAGGTGTGTGGGGAAACAGGAGCCTATATATGTGTGTGTGCATATATTGTATTGATTTTTTTTTTTTATCGATTTTACAAGCTATGTAGGTTTGTGGAGAAGCAGCCTACATTTACTTCGCACTCCCTGATTTTCTTCTCAGCTGTTTCATAGATTTATTGCAGTCGCCGTTTCAACAGTCTCAAAGAGTTTCAGTCAGCTGGTTAATCTTCAGCTATTTCTGAAAATAAAATCAACACTTTCTGAATGTTTTCCCAGTCCAGCGTGTTTACTGGCCACACACACAGAGAGACACATGCTAAAGGTAATCTCCATAATCCTCCCCACTGGCACAGTGTGTTTCTGCTGCTTTATGAATAGTGTAAACCAGAGTTATGATTGCAATACAGACACACACACAGAGATATGATGCGATGTATCATAGCACAGATATATCAGCAGAATAGAGGAATTACACTGCAGTGTTATCTGGTTCCTGCTCAAAGGTGTGATTCACACAACTACCAAAATAATCCAACACTCTCAGATATAGAGACATACTGGATTATATAGAGGAGAATGTGTGTGTGTGTGTTACAGTGCTGTAAGACTGAATATAGACCAACAAAACAAGACTTTGCATTCAAAATTAAATCGCTTCCTTTGCAGTTAATAGAGCTGTTTCTTCAGTTTTGGCTGACAGATGCCCTGTTTTAAATCATCCTTTAAAAAATGTAAATAAATGCGTTTGTATGGATATATTTTTGTCCGTTTTGTTATATATTTAAAACTCCTTGCTGATTGTGATGTTTCTGGCTTACTAATCATCTTTTATTTCTAACTGTAAGATCAGTTATATTATATTATATTTAGTGCTGTGAAACGATTAATCGCATCCAAAATAAAAGTTTTTGTTTACATATGTGTGTATACTGTGTATATTTATTATGTATATATAAATACAAACGCATGCATGCATATATTTAAGAAAAATATGTTGTTTATATATTAAATATATTTATATAAAATATAAATATATAAATGTATATACATGTAAATATTTTCTAAATATATACTGTATGTTTGTGTATTTATGTATACATAATAAATATACACAGTACACACACATATATGTAAAAAAAAACTTATGTATGATGCGATTAATCGTGATTAATTGTTTGACAGCACTAATTATATTATATCTATTTTAATTTTAGTACAAGTTTATGTAATTTTTAGTACTTTGTTTTACGTATAGTATATATAGTACATCAAGTTAAACTAAATGAAAATGATACATGTTGTAACTAGGTTAAATAATGATGTTTTTTATATTTGATTTTATTTCTGTGAATATTTATTTTATAAGTGACTAATAAACTAAGTATTTCTGAATATAATTTTATGATAATTTATAAGACCAGCTGATTGGTCTATGAGGTACTTCCTGTGTAGACAGGATGTTAGTGTTATTTTTCCAGTTTTTCGATAGCACAGTTCTGAATTCGTTGTTAAACATTCAAATGTCAATTAATTCACAGGGAGTCACGTGACCTTATTCCAGCATGGCAAATCTCATCGAGGAAACAACATTTTATTCATGTAGTTCATTTGGAGCAATTCTCTGAAACAAGCCCCCATTACGGCAAAAACTCACATTCTCATTACAGTGAAAGTGTCAAACAGCTGCCCTACGGCGCTCTTCAATTCCTCCTCGTGAATTCAGACATGTCGATTCAGATGAGAATTAATTTAACATGCGACCTCGATGTTTGTCAGAAACACTAGCGTATTCGGTCTGGAATATTCTCCTGGGCTTTTAGGAGAAAATCACTGACATTTCCGATTCAGACGGCAATAAAATCACAGACCAGCAGCTGTAAGAGCTGAAATTACCTTAAACAATCACAAAAAAACAATTACCATCTGAATAAAGCCCTTGATTTTATTCTGCTGAGGCTTCCCTGCTGTTTCAGTCACTCACACACTTCATAATAACAGAAGAATCACGAATAAGAGCTTTCATATCTCAGTTATTTCTTCTAGATAGCATTGAGATCTCAATATGAACAGATGATTTCAACTGCTCTACATTGAATTCATAGCTCTAGACTCTAATTAGATGGCAAGTTACTCATTTAGGTCTGGGATTTTAGGTGAAACATATTTTATTGACAACAAAAGTTAACTCCATTAAGTTTCCAGAGCCGTGAAGGAGAAGCTTTTGTGGAATGAAATGTTCTTCTGATCTCTGACCTGGGTCTGTTGAGTCTCTCTGTTCAAGGACTGTAATTGTTTCTTTGTAAATAGAAATGAGCATTGTTTGGAGAGCAGAATGTTATCAGAGTTCCTCAGTGTGTGTGTGTGTGTGTGTCTGTGTCTCCTGCACAACTATTGTGAAGTCAGACAGATAAATATATCATCAGCTCACAGACGTGCTCATTTAAATGTGTGTTTGTGTGTTTCTGTAGGCTGCAGCGATGCTGATTTGAAAAGTTTAGCATCCAGACTCAAAGACTGGTTCGGGGTTTTGCACACAGACGCCAACAGAGACCTTAAGGGCACCACGAGTGACACTGCACAAGGACGTAAGTGTGTTTATGTGTTCAGATCAATCTCAGAGTCACTACCACTTTATTAATGCTTTTCTGTCCACTATATGAAGAGTTCAGATGCAGAAGCCTCTAAGTGCATTTTTATCAGGCTCCTGTGTGTAGGTTCAGTAATTTCACTTGAACAGGCAATGCATAGTTTTTTTTTTTTAAATAACTGAACATAAACATAGGAGCCTGATAAAAATGCTCATTTTAGAAGAAAATTTCAGACGGCACTTAGAGGCTTTTGCATTTGAACTCTTCATATTATTTATTATTATTTTACTTGTTTGCTTGTCTGTGGAAATCTGCAGAGCTTCACATATTTGTGTTGGAAAGAAATGTTGCCTTTGCAAATGACATATGTTGAAGTTGAAGTACTAAACTTACTAAAATGGAAATATAAAAGCTGCAGATTTTCTGTCAGATCTAAAATCTACTGACAGATTTTGTCACAGTAATGTCATTTTTCTGTTCTCAAATATGTGAAGCTCTGAAGATTTCCACAGAACTGGTAGTAGTACACGAAACGTTGTGTTTATTGTTACATTTACTGGTTTTAAGAGGTTAAAATAAATAAGTAAAGAAAATTTAAATGTTTAAACTGAAACGTTTAAGCTGACGTACTATGCTTACTAAAAGTAATAAAATGGCAAAAGAACATAATAATAATATTACTGAAATAAATAAATAATCATTTTAATTCACCTGTAGCAAATTTGCTCAAAAGGGAAATGTATATAAATAATTACAGTTAATTATGATTAATTACAATTATTTATATCAGCTGCCAGTAGTAACTGTAGCAGAATTAAATCCAGCGAACATTCTGTGTAAGTTCATATCAATTCTAGGAAGGATATTTCCGTGACCACAGAAAATACTTTCATACAGTATTAATGCTAGGGATTTAACGATTCACTCAACTCACGATTCGATTCGATTCACGATTTTATTTTTATTTTTACAAAATGAGATTTAAGACAAATTACAAATTAAATGTGTCCTTTTATTATTGCTTGGACAAAATGCTGCATGTTTCTTTGTGAAATTGAAATATAACTATAATAATATACTAATATAGCACTTGTATATTATTGCTCTTTTGTTGGTTTTGATTGCTTCTATTGTCCTCATTTGTAAGTCGCTTTGGATAAAAGCGTCTGCTAAATGACAAAATGTAAATATAATGTAAATGTAAATAACAAAACTAAATTGAAGTTTTAAAACAAGCCCCAAATCAAATAAATAACACAAATAAAATATAATATATAAACAAACTGTGCTCTTTCCTTTTAAAATTAGAAGCAACCACTGCATTTTAATCATGATCCAAACAAAGATGCTGCATACATGCAACATGAGCAGTTTTTAATCTAAACTACATTGTATAATTTCGAAATTTGAAGCAAAAACAGTGAAACTATACATAACAAATATCTGCATGAAAGCAGACGAGCTGAATGAGACGCAGATTCACTCTCTGCCAGCAGGTGGCGCTTAAAGCGTTTCATTGGTTTCTGCTGTAAACAACTTTAATATGCATTATACAGAGGCAAGATGAAAAGAAAAAATACCATCTAAATTTTTCTAAAGACAGTAAGTTCCCCTCAGACATGCATTCATATAAACTCCTACCCCTAATTGAATCGCGATTTGTTTAGCATCTCAACCGATTTGAATCGTCACATATTTAAATCGATTTTCGTTACATCCCTAATTAATGCATTAGAGCATGTAGTAAGGATCAAAATCGTAAAGGCACAATTAATTTGCAAGGCAGAATCAGAAACTCATGTAATTTGTGCACAAGAGTTTTATTAACTAAACACTAACACAAACTAGTCTAACAAACAAACAAACATACATACACCCACTCGAGTTCCATATGCAAATTACCATGCTCTCACACAAAGAGTCATAAAACTCCCCAGTATTTCCAACCTCCCGCTTGGAATTTCAGCTTTTCTCATTGGACAAGCCCATCCTGAGAGGCGTGAATCTTCTCAGACCTTAAAAGGCTCACGCACAGTTCCGCCCATGTTGTTTTTTTCTTCTGCTAAGTCTTTATTTGTACTTTTTATTTTATTGTAGTATTAAAACCAATAAATATAACACAAAGAAGAGTGAATCAAAAAGATAATTTATTTATTTAGTTACTTACGTATTTATTTATTGTAATACGTTTGTCCACCAGTGTGAACCTGACCGTCTCTCTCTCTCTCTCTCTCTCTCTGTCCTGTAGGTTTCGACACCAGCATTTTGCCCATCTGTAAAGATTCTCTCGGGTGGATGTTCAACAAGCTGGACATGAATTACGACCTTCTGCTCGACCAATCAGAGCTCAGTGCCATTTACCTTGACAAATACGAGCTGTGCATGCGGCCACTGTTCAACTCCTGCGACTCCTTCAAAGACGGAAAGCTGTCCAACAACGAGTGGTGCTACTGTTTCCAGAAACCTGACGGTGAGTTATACGACATTATACATATACATTATATTGGGCAGTATTTCACAATGGGGAGCTAGGCATAATTTGAATTAGAAAAGTCACAGACACTGGAAACTGTTAAATGTGTTTCTCCAGGCATGCCGTGTCAGAACGAGATGAACAGAATTCATTCTCAGAGCCGGAGGAAGACTCTGATAGGTGGGTGGATTTGATGAACAGCTGTTAGCTCCTCCCCCTGAATCCAGCATGAAACGATTTGTAATTGTGTGTGTGTGTGTGTGTGTAGGGGCGTATGTGCCGCGCTGTTCTGAGGACGGGTATTTTAAGGCCACTCAGTGTCATGGCAGCAGCGGTCAGTGCTGGTGTGTCGACAAATACGGCAATGAGATCGCAGGATCCCGCAGACAGGGAAACCCTACCTGTGGTACAGACACTAAAACACACACAGCCTGCTTCACACATCAGTCTTGTTTTAGTATTATCTACTGTATTTATTCATATTTCACATAGCTGTTTGCACCTCGCTCTTTTGTCACTTAATATTTTATTTTGGTGCATCAATCTATTTAATTACTTAGTATATAAAACTATGATCCACACTCACAAAAACAGTCTTCTTTTAATGTTGTGTTTTACAATCACCAGCAGGTTCAGGTTGCTGGTGATTGTAAAACACAACATTAAAAGAAGACTATTTTTTGTGAGTGTGGATCATAGCTTTACATATTAATATTTTAAATTATATTTTATTTTAATATTTTCATCTATCATTTCAGTTATTTTTAGTTTTTTTTTGTGTGTGTTTTTGCCCTTTTTTTTCTCTGTAATTTTAGTACTTCAATTTAAAAAAAATCCATTAATTTACCAAAGCAACATTTTATGCTTGTTTTTATAGTTATATTTTATTTCATTTTAGCTTTATTTCAGTTTACATTTCTAAGGCCCGGTGCCAGGACACACAACTTGGGGGGGCTTTTTTTATTTCTTAGGGGGGGCTGAATCGGGAATCGAGCATTCATTATTTTCAAGTGAACGCTCAAAATACATTATTTGAGTAACACTTTACAATAATTAACTAACACATTAATACTTTAGCTGACATTATCTAATCAAACGTTTTTGTAAAGTGTTACAATTATTTATTATTAAAGCATATATATGTTCACAAAACACTGTTAAATTAAACAGAAAAACACCCAATACAAATAATAACCTTTTCCTTACCTAAATTCTGCGTTTGGACCAGACTCGGTTGCAGAATCACTTCTGTGCTTCTGAAATTATTATCTTTTTCTATATAGTGTACTAGTTTTGCTATTTCTGTGTCCTACGTGGCCGCTTTTCAAGCATGAAAAAGTTATTTAAATTCTGAAAATATTATCGTATACAGCATGCAAAGAGTGCTCCCTTTAAATTAATTAAAAACTGTCACTCATTCATCACGATCTCACAAAGTAAAAAACAAACAAAAAAAAACAATGAATGTGACTACACGATTAAACTTTTTTTAATGTCTTTGTTAGAAAGAAGTTACGAGCATGATAGAACTCATCACTGGACAAAAAGCGGTGAGTGCGTGGATTCCAACCTAAACAACTCTGATTGGCCATTGCGTTTTAGAAATCAACAAACACGTCTGTGATTGGCTATATTGCTCACATCTGCAGCCTCTGGCACGGGCCTGTATATATATATATATATATATATATATATATATATAAGCTTTATTTAATTTACTGAAAACAATTTTTAATGGCTTAAGTTTGTGTTTTTGTTGTTTGTTATTTTATAATTTTTTTTGTTTTTATTTTTAATATTTCTATATATCTTTAATTTGTTCTTATTTCAGTTTTACTTTTAGTAATGGTAGTACTTCAACTTCAGCTTATCGATAGATAGATTATTTCTGTTTTAATAATTTTAAATAATTTTGTTTTATTTCAGTTAATTGTTGAGGCAACATTTCTAGTTTTTTTATTTTAAGCGTTTCATATATATATATACAGTATATATATGTGTGTGTGTGTTTGTTTTTAGCTTTATTTCAATTACTGAAATTACTGAACTTTTAATAATTTTAGTAATTTTATTGTGTAGATTTTTAATATTTCTATAGAACTTTAGTTTGTTTTTATTTCAGTCTTAGTTTAAAAATGTTAGTACTTTAACTAATTTCATTTAGTTGCCAAGGCAACATTTCAAATTTTCCTTTTTTTTTTCAAGTTTAAGTTTTTAATATGATTATTTTAATATTTAATATTATTTTTTATATTTAATAGTAATATTTCTATTGTATTTAATTTAACTTACTTTGAAAATGTTTAATTTGAGTTTTAGTCAACACTGATATACACACACACATTTTGATTCCTGCAGCAAACTCTGACATCTGAAGCTGCATTATTCAACAGTGTTTCTTGAGTTCTCTGTCAAAATGTATAAAATATCATATTTTATATATAATAAATGATCTTCCTCAGAACACACACGTGCACCCGCTATCTATCCGCCTGACACCTTCCCTTTCATCTGCCTCTGTGTGTGTGTGTGTGTGTGTGTAGACGAGGATCAGGAGATGTCTGGAGATTTCGGCAGCAGCGGCGGCGGCGCCGTCATTCTACTGGACGATCAGGAGGAGGAGTCTCCACAGCGTGGGCGGGGCCGACAGAAAGAGAGGCGGGGTCGACTCCACCCCCGCGGGGCGATCGAGGACGACGAAGACGGCGAGGACGACGAGATGGGCTACGTCTGGTAGCTCCGCCCACCCATCTTCCACTAATTAACCAGGGACCCATGTTAAAATGCACAGTTCTGAAGCCATTCCAGCTCCGCCCCCTCAGACACGCCCCCTTCTTCTCATTCTGGATCTAAACTTGTCCTTCTCATTCTCTCTTTCTCTCTTTCCTCAGCCGCCTCTTCATGTTCTGTCCTCTGTTTTCCCTCATTCAAACTCTCCTGGATCACTCTTGTGTATTCTAGACCGGCTCTAGACGGTAGACGTGCATGACGAGATTGTTCAGCATTTCGGGGGCTTCATACCAGTTCTACATAGGATCTTTTTAAAGGGTTCGTTCTCAGTGGTGATGTGCATGAACGCCACTGCTGAATGCAGGAGACGACGTCTGAGACCTTCGAGGGCGAGGATCAGGTGGGCTTAAGCCAAACGCGCACTACAAGACCGAAGCTCATTGTGCTTTCATGTTTTAAATCTGCCACAAGAGGCTGCGGATCGTAGTGAACTCACAGCATTAATGTTCGCTCTGTGTGAGACACACTACAACTTATCACAGATGCTACAATACTAGTTAAAATCTCAAATCTGAGCAAAGAGCAACAAGGTAATGAGATTGCAGGAGAAAGAAAATGGTGAATTTCTCCCAAAGCACTGGCTCATGCATTTTTTGGTTTATTTTTATTTTTTGTTGCATGCAAAAATGACCTGAAAGCCCTTCCTTTTGTGTGAGAATGAGAGAGTTTGTGCAGGATGATCTTGTAATTAATGCATGTAGACTGTATTAGTTGAGTAAAATGTGCACAAAAACAACACAAGAAACGGTGTAAATGTGCAGAGCGATGAGCTTCAGTCGGGTTGTGTGTGCTTGACTTTATGCTGCTTTCACGTCAGTTCACAATTACTGTAATTATAAGTAGCAAATCCCATGCATGCGACTGTGAACTTATAGTTGAAATTCATTGCAAAAAGTGCTGCTCTTGTTCAGTATTTTTGTCTTGTTTTATAGCACAAATTTGATTTCAGTTGCCAATACAACATTTATATTTTATTTTATTGCAGCTTCATTTCAATTTTCAAAAATAATTTCTAATGGTTTTAGTAATTTTGTCATTTTTATTTTTTTATAATTAATATTTTTACATTTTAAAATAAATGGATAATTAATATTATTGATTTCGACCTAGCTTTTTATTTTAGTTTGTCATTTTAGTACTTTTTAATTAATTTCGGTTAGTTGCCCAGGCAACTTTTCTAATTTTCATTTACTTGATATGCAGAATGACATAGGATATTGAGTTTATGCTTAAAAGGAGAAAAACATCTGCCAGTGGAGTCAGAAAAATAATCTTCATTTGAATGAACTTGACTTCAAGATTCTTTTTCTGACCCTAATGGCAGACATTTGTTCTTCTTTTAAGCATAAACTCACTTCATTTTGCTCAATTTGTCTGAAAACAAGAACAAATATCTGCAAATGGGGTCAGAAAAATCATCTTGTATGTTTATTTTTCTGACCCCATTAGCAGATAGTTGTTCTTGTTTTAAGCATAAAATGTAAAAATCTTAGAAAACAAGACTTAATATGTCATTTTGGATTTGAAGTTAATATTTAGAATATTTTGATGTTTATACGGGAAAATATATCAATATTTTGATGTTTGTTTTCCAACATTTTGCAAAGGAATCTGAGCATAAATTCATGTGTTCACTATCACGAATGCCACAGTAAGAAACACCATCTGTGTCCAGGCATGTGAACAGAATCTGGTAATTGCAGTAATTGCGACGTGATGTGAGCGCGCCGGCTGTGAGCCTGATATTATCCTTTGTTTGTTGTCTTCAGCTGATGATTTAGTTTCAGAGTCCTTCATTCTGATTTGTTGTTTTTCTTTCACCGTCTCGGAGTGTTTAAGTGGATCGTGACCTTTGCGTCGGCGCTCTGTGCGATCCGTTCGCTGAAGCCGGAGAGTTTTGGCTTGACAGAATTCAGAAGCGATCAAACGGCTCGTCAGCCTGACCTTTTCAAACCATTACCGAACGCTTCCTCTCGCTGAAAAACAGAAGGCGAATGAAACCGCGTGACGGCTGTCAGCAGATGAATTTGCCGTCGTTAGCGCTTCCGTGAGACTCTGGGCCCTGGAGTCACGTCCGCCTCGAATCTTCATCTCATTCTGCATTCGTCATTTGATCAAAATAGTTGGATATGTCAAGCTTAAACAGTTTTATAAGCACACGCGAGGTTCATACGGCAGAATCTAGGCCTTCTGACAGGCATCACAACTGCCGCTTGCTGTTTTCTGCTTTTGCTTTGCATACAGTTCTGAATTTCTCACTTGCTCAGCATTCCCGCAATCCCCCACTCGGCTCCTATAGAGAAGGAACTGGTGATGCACCACTGTTAGACCGGATCTGATGATCCACGATCCACGATCCTCAAACACAAACACTGCAGAAGAGTTTAGTGCAGATATCAGATCACAGCAGCTTAGTTCTGTTCCTCTGACTATATTCACACACTCGTTTCTCAGCTTTCTGGCATGTCTTTTCTCGCTCATGTCAGCGGTGAGTTCTCCGCAGAAGGAGACGTTTTGCTCAGTGATCATATACACCGCTGCAGATGGATTTTACGAGGCATTTCGCACCCAGAGGGGAAGATTCTGGGTGCTCCTGAGGGATTATGGGTAACAGAGGAACGAACTGATGGGCTTATGGCTTCCTTTTTTCCTGTGTTTTCCTCACGGCACCTTTTCATTCCCATGTAAATGGTGGTTTAGCTTGGAGTAGGAGACATTTAATAGATCAAGAGGAGTGAATAATCGGGCAAAAATCATTTACTGACACTGATGTTGTTCTAAACCTGTATGAACAGGTTTTTGAAGAAAGATTTCACTGCTTTTATACATTACAGTGAAAACAGACTAAACTAAATAACAACCAAAAAAACAACATAAAAGCATCATACAGTCTTGAAATGAAAGGTTCTTTATTGGCTTCAAGGGTTCCACAAAGAACCTTTAACATCTATTCCACAAATGTTCTTTATAGTGAAAAAAACAAGATAAAATGATGGTTTTAAGAACTTTTCACTAAAAGGAATTGCATTTCTATTGCGTTTAAGAAATGCACTTCTAGAATCTCATTTGTATTTTATTAAATATGTTTAAAACATGAGATATGACAACAGACAGCATTAGTTTTCATGTAATTGGAGAGATTTGAGAGCTGTGGGAAGACAAAATCTTTCAGGTTTGGAACAACACAAGGGTTTTTTTCGTAGGATACCCTAAAACAGGGCTGCACGATTTCGAATATTTATGAAATGTTAAATGCAGTATTAAATGAAATGCAATATTAAATATTATTTCAGTGTAGAATACTAAATTGCATATTTAAGAAAATAATATTATTATATTGTTATAAACAACATCAACTATAAAAATAACAGTGCTGTTTATGGATTTCTTCATTTGTACAAATTAAACCTTAAAGCTTTTATTTTGGCAGAAAGCAGAAAGCCATTTTTTTGAGCTGCTCACGTGTAAATGAACACAGCGTCACGCTTCACTCTGACACACACAAAAATATAAATGTGCTAATTAAATCACAGCCTTTTTGATTTAAGTTAAGCCATATTGTGATTTTGGTTTTATTTTGTTTAATCATGCAGCCCTATCCTGAAATATGAGCATCAAGCTACAGGAAGTCCATCCTTCTTTCATTCTGACTCTCTCTCTTTCTCTCTCTGTTTATCAATCACATTCTCAGATGAAATCAGTTGTTGTCATGATAAGCTGAGAGTATCACACACACACACACACACACACACACACCCCGTATCTGATCTCTGCAGAACTGCATCATGGACTTCTGATGATAACAATGACCTTTGAGGTGACCTCTCCCCTCCTCTAGTGCTGCTGTGTGTCTGATGCCTGGCCTGCAATTGTAAACTTCCCCCGGCCCGTCCCGCCTCTGCCTGCTTCGCTCCTGTACAAAGGTGCAATAAAAGCTTTGTCACGATGTTTTCACATATTTTACCGCAAACACACACACACACACACAGGCGATCTGACCGCTCACACCTGCAGCTACAGATGAAACAGTCGATGGCCATATTTGCAAGAGTGTCCTTTGTTAATTCTCTATATTTTTTACTCTGTAAAGACTAATTAATGTGTAAAAACGCTTCGCTCCTGTACAAAGGTGCAATAAAAGCTTTGTCACGATGTTTTCACATATTTTACCGCAAACACACACACACACACACACAGGCGATCTGACCGCTCACACCTGCAGCTACAGATGAAACAGTCGATGGCCATATTTGCAAGAGTGTCCTTTGTTAATTCTCTATATTTTTTACTCTGTAAAGACTAATTAATGTGTAAAAAAACAAGAAAATGCTGAATGTTCAACTGGAGATGTAATTAATGACGTCATGTGGCTTCGTCCATTTGCCTTGCCTGAGTCTGGATGTGTAAAAACCCTCCTGTGGTCCTGAGTTCAGTGTACAGACCCTCCTCTGTCTGTCTCTCTCTCTCTTTCCACCGTCACAGTGCCGCTGTTCGCACCGGATTCACTGTTCAATTTGACCCAATGTGGGTTTTTAACAGCCAAAACTAACAGCTACCTAATAAAAGCTTTGTCACGATGTTTTCACATATTTTACCGCAAACACACACACACACACACACAGGCGATCTGACCGCTCACACCTGCAGCTACAGATGAAACAGTCGATGGCCATATTTGCAAGAGTGTCCTTTGTTAATTCTCTATATTTTTTACTCTGTAAAGACTAATTAATGTGTAAAAAAACAAGAAAATGCTGAATGTTCAACTGGAGATGTAATTAATGACGTCATGTGGCTTCGTCCATTTGCCTTGCCTGAGTCTGGATGTGTAAAAACCCTCCTGTGGTCCTGAGTTCAGTGTACAGACCCTCCTCTGTCTGTCTCTCTCTCTCTTTCCACCGTCACAGTGCCGCTGTTCGCACCGGATTCACTGTTCAATTTGACCCAATGTGGGTTTTTAACAGCCAAAACCAACAGCTAGGTGGCTGATCAGATTTAATGAGGTGAAATTAAATTATTGAAATGAAACATTCTAAACTCTTAAAAATGAAAGTTCTATATTGGCATTGATGGTTCAGTGGAGAACCTTTAACGTTTATGAAAGGTTCCACAGATTTTTCAAAAGAATATTCACTTAAAGGTTCTTTGAGAAACCAAAAATTGTTCTTCTATGGCTTTGCTGTGAAACCCCCCATTGAAAAATTTATTTTTAAGAGTGTATTTTATACATGATGTGCTCAAAAGTCACTAAACTACAAAACGGGAGAGTTTTCAGCGTTCAGCGCCCGTGGTCCATGATCTCAAAAATCAGCCAGTTCTGGGTCAGATCTGAAAAGTGAACCTGCTGGTTTTGATTGAGTAACATCAGACATGTTGCAGATGCCGGCACCACTTCGGTGGTTTCTCTCTGTTCTCGTGTTTTCCCATCATTTCCCCTCCTGATCGAGAGTCCCAGTGGAATGTTCTTGTTCTGTGCTGATTCGTTTGCTCTGGTTGGTTTGTTTTGTTTCTCTCTCTCTCTCTTCCTTTTTTATTTTTAGTTTTAGCTGTAAAATGCTTCCTTGAGAAATTGTTTGTCTGAATAAAACTGGAGTTTGTCCTCGTCCAGTTCTTCTCCATCTGTGAAGCTCTTTTCTGCTTGTGTGTCTCTGTAGGAAACAGCTCGCTGTGAGTCTACACAAGGTTTGAGAACTGGTTCTCATTATGAATATAATATAACTGAACCGTTTTCATTGCATTTGGTTCCACTAGCAGTTTTTGAACGTCTGAAATGGTGTTGTTTCAATCCATCAACAAATATTTGACCTCGATTTGTGCATTTAAAGTCACGCTGAAACTGAAGTAGCAGCAAATAATTTCTTCCATATTGTGGAAGAATCCACAATCTATATCCATTTTCTAAAAAAATGTAGGGCGGGACTTGGTTCTATGCATCAGTTGATTGGATGTTGATGGATTAGATGCGGAGTGGCACTCAAAAGTGACGGCAGATTACAATGAGTTTATAATTTCTACTTTTTACTCAGTTTTGATTTAGCATTTCATAATTTGAGCTTTATATCTCATCATTTTGATTTAGTATTTTTATAATTTCCACTGTTGTTTTATTCAAGCAGTATAAATGCCTGGAGAAGTCATAATTTCAACTTTATAGCTCATAATTTTAACCTTTATATCATAATTTTAGCCTTTTTTATCTCATCATTTTAATTTAGTATATCATAATTCCCACTGTTGTTTTGTTCATGCAGGATAAATGACTGGATAGATCATCATTTTTTTACTTTTTATCTCATAATTTTACTTAGTATTTCATGATTTCAACTTTTTATTTCATAATTTCAATTTTTTAAACTGCTGTTTCACCAGAAGGTCCATTTATGACATTTTGGTTAAACATTACAAGGTCAAACGTATCGATTGTTGTCTGAGGCTCTATTTCCCATAGATACGCCCTCAGAACGGCACGCATCCGTCAAAGCTAATGATCTCCAGCGGACACGGCAGACGCTGTTCCTTTGTCTTCATTTGATAAACTTTATTCACCCATTGATTTCATAAGACCCGATTTATATGCTTTAATTCATTAGGCCGGCAGAAAAATCCATTATTTTGTCAGTCACTCTTCCTGAGCGTCTGTGTCGCCCACTCGTTCTCTCTCTCTCTCTCTCGTTTCTCTCGTCTCACTCCATTTAGGACGTGCTAACTGATATGGTTTCAGTGGGACTCTAGAATGTTCCTCTTGTTCCAGAAATCTTTATTGAAGTGGGATCTCCTCACTCTCAGCTCCTCACCTCCGATAAAAGCAATTTTGAGCTGACAGCGGCCGTGGAGTTTATTTACAGACGGTAGCATGGGAATTTGTACCATCTGGACTCCTTAAAATACCTGCATTCAACATGTCAATTTGTCCCCTTTCAGAGTCCGTCAGAAAACAACAGAGATGTTTCAGAGGTCTCCAGAGGGATTGTGGGTAGCTGCAACATATGCCAGAACGTGTGTTCCCTCTATGAGTGAGACAGCAATTAGCATTAGTCTATTATTTCCCCGTATTATGGACCAATATGACAGGGATTCAGATTTGATGAATGGAATTAAAAGGTAAAACTCTTTTTTTGTGTTTCTTCCAGTTTTGTGTCCAATATCCGCAACATTAAAATTTTTTTTTTGGTAAATCATAATTTTGACGTATATCTTAATTATGCCAAAAACGACAAAGAAATTGAGTGCTTATGTCAGAATTATAACTTTTCCCCATAATTTCCACTTTTATCTATTAATTTGGACTTTTCAACTTTTTATCCTATCATTTCAATTTTCTTTATCTATTTAAGACTATTCAAACTATGTATCTCATCATTTTGACTTTTTAACTCAATGTAGTATTTCATATTTTCAGTTTATCTCATAAGTTTGAATTTTTGTATCACAATTGTCAATTTACTTTTTATCTCATAATTTCACGTTTTTAATTTCAAAGTTTCAATTATCGCCATAATTTCAACTTTTTATCTCATAATTTTGACTTGCCTCATAATTTCAACTTTGCTGTAATTATGACTATCCCATAATTTCAACTCTTTATCATAAATTCAAATTTTATCTCATAATTTTAACTTTTTGTGATTTTAAACTTTCAAAAATTTTGATTTTTATCCTATAATTATGATTTACGGTGTCATTTTAATCTATATAAATTTTTTCATAATTTCAGTTTATCTCCATAATTTCAACTTTTTACCTCATAAGTTTGACTTCTCATAATTTCAACCTTTTGTCATAATTATGACATTTTATCTCATAATTTCAGTTTAGCTCAATTTAGACATTTTTATCTCATAATTTCACCCTTTTGTCATAATTATGATTTTTATCTTATAATTGTGACTTGCATGCCATAATTTGGATTCATCTCATAATTATGACATTTTATATCATAAATATGATTTACCAAATCATGTTTTTTTTCTTATGTGGTGGAAATGTGCTTTCCAGCATGAGAAGAGTCCTGATCATCTAGTGTCTCGATATTGCAGGACGACACACACACTGAACTTTCATTTGAAATTTAATTTGGAGTTTGGAAAAATCCCTAGTCATAACCATGTGCTAATCTTCGCCTTGGCAAATATCACTAACTAGCGTGAGCTCATTCATATTGAAAGGTGGATTGTGATGAGATAAATTCAAAGGCCTTTCTGCACTAATGATGAAGACGGCAGGTGTTTCTCGCTCAGATCTGATACACTAACCACTAGAGGACGTGCTGCTCTTCCCACACTGCCATATTAAAGCAGAATAACGGCCTCATTCAGCCTGTCAGTCAAGCCTAAAAGGCACTGAACTTCTGCTTTCCCTCGTGTTTGACCTTCACTGCTTGAAATACGCGCACACACACACGCCTGCAGCAGTGTCACGGCAAATCCAGTCTACATGCACTGGCCTGATCTCAACTGTCTGTAAAACTCATATTTATATTTATGACACCGACGCTCTTAAATTCTCCATTAATCCACTTAATATTTCAGAGCTGAAGCATATGGCTGAAAACAAAGCAGCTCCGCTCATGAACGCTACTTTATCAGATAAAAATGCCATCTAAACTATTCTGAAGACAGTCGGTTCCCTTCAGAGATACATTCATATAAAACACCCGCGACGCGTTTTGATTTTGAAATGTCCAGAGCTCATGTTTATTCAACGAAGTCAAACGCCACAAATAAATCAATGTATGGGAAACACTGGTAACGTATAAAGAAATATCGGAAATGTGTTTAAAAATCATATCACCGTTATTGAAAAAAATTATATCGCGATACATATTGATATTGAATTATTGTCCAGCCCTAGATTCAGGTTAGTCAACTATGAGCTGTTTCTCTGTTCCGTCAGATTTCACTGCTTTGTGGGTCTTTTCACACACATATGTAACTAAAACAAATGTTAACCTTGAATCTTAACACTCAATCTGACCTTTGACATCTGGCCTTGAGGTCAACGGGATTCAAATAACTGAGGCTGCATTCGAAATAACATACTTCCCTACTGTATAGCAGGCAAAAAAACAGTATGTGACAAAAGAAGTATGTCTGAATTCATAGTACTTATGAAGGAGTAGGCAAAAAGTACCCGGATGACCTACTTCTGCCGTGATTCTGAAGTAGTAGTAGTGCATATGATGGACATTTTACTATCCCATGAGGCCACAGAGAGACAGAGGATTTATGAGTGGCAGTGACACCACACCAATTACTAAATACTTAATGATATGTATCTTTTCTGAAACTTCTTTAGAACATCGACAGTACAAAATAATGTCTTGACTGTAAATCTAGTTCTAACTGACCTTAAAAGACAACTAATATATAATTGAATCCACATTGAGTTAAATAATGACTCTATTGTCTTGAGTAGAGCTGCTTGTGCTAAAATTCAATCTCTTTCAGTATTGATGAATTTTGCAGTATTAACACATCGAACTGAATTGAATCAGCATTGAACTAAACTGAGCTGAATAATGACACTAATGTTCTGTAGAACAGCTTTACAGCTGCAAATTCTTCATAATTGATTAATTTTGCAACATTGACACTGTTATTGAACTAAACTGAATTTAATAATGACACTATTGTCTTTCTGCTGCTTTACAGCTCAATTGAAATTATTGAAATTTCATCGTTTAACTTTACAACCAAGTTTTTGAACTAAATTGAATTTAATAATGACTCTGTTTTACAGCTGAATTTGAATCTCTTTCATAATTGATTAATTTTGCCACCTTGATACTGTTATTGAACATAATTGATTTAAGATCAAACTGAATTGAGTTGAATAATGACAAAATCGTCCTCCATAGAGCTGCTTTACATCTGAAATTGAATTTGTTTTACATTTACTGAGGTATTGAAGTAAATTGAAACAAAATTTGAACTAAACTGAGCTGGATAATGATCTGTAGAGCTGCTTGTGAAATTGAATTTTTCATAATTGATTAAATTTACTACACTGATATTGTTATTGAACTGAACTGAATTACCATTGAACTTAATTTGAGCTGAATAAAGGCATTGTTGTCTTCTGTACAGTAGATTAACTGCTTAAATCATTTCATAATTGATGCATTTTGCAACATTGACACTGTTTTTGAACTAAGCTAATGACACTATTGTCAATATTGACAGTTTTTGAGCTGAACTGAATCATTGAACTAAAGTGAATTTAATAAGGATGTTATTGTCTTTTTTAGAGCTGCTTTACAGCTGAAATTGAATTTTTTATAATTGATGAACTTTGAAACACACTGCTATTAAACTGAATTAAATCAACACTGAACTAAATAATGACTCTATTGTCTTCTGTAGAGCTGCTTTCCAGCTGAAATTGAATTTGTTGCTTTTTTAAAATGATTGTTTTCCGGTTTATTTCTATGAAGCTGATTTGAAACAATCTGTATTTTATAAAGCTACATAAATAATCGTGACCTTTGACCTTAATCCTGAACCACAACCATGACAGTGCTGAGGACGTGATTTTTCCCTTAAATATATAAAAATAATAATTCTTCTAGTTGCCAACATTTTTCTTTCTTATTTAGTTTAACTTGATGTACTAAAGTAACTAAAACTAAATCTGAAATAAAAAATGTATAACATTTTCTAAATGATGTCAGGCTGGTTCTAATGACACTTCAACCCAAATCAGTCCAGACTAAAAATAATGCAGAACATAATATATATATATATATATATATATATATATACATGTGTGTGTGTGTGTTTATTTATTTATTTATTCATGGGCCATTAGAGGTAAACAAAGTTCACTAATCAGCAAAGCTATCTGCGATAAAAACTGGTGTCTTTATGATTACAAAAAAATATAATAAAATACATTAAAATAAGGTGTATACTTTAATTTATAGATATAGTAACAAATGCAAATGCAAGTGCACAATCAGCAAAACACAGGCCCTCCTGTGACCCCTCATCCTTCTGTTTGCTCAATCATTTTCGTTCTATTTCCAGAATAAAAGCGCCGACATTGAATTTGACATGAAGTTAAAGCATCATTCAGATGTTGATAGTGTAATAATTGTCTCTCATGCGGTGGTAATGAGCATCTGCCTCCTCTGATAACTGCTGCAGTGTCTGCGCTCGTAAACACTGACCTGACTCTCACCGGGAGCAAACGTCCTCACACCCTCCAGCAGACACATCCAGCCTTCCCAAAATAACCCGAGCATCAGTGCCACAGAGTCTCAGGGTGCTCAAAAGTGTTTGAGCCGAGAATGACTGAGATTGTCATCCTTAAATCGCTATTATCACAGATAGTTTCAGCTGGGATTTTCTTGGCCTGTGCAAGGGAAACAGATTTAAGTGTGTTAACATGGAAAAACACTCAATATAAACATGCAAAATCTTCAAAGCACTTTCAGTTGTTCCAATTGGAGTGTGAATTGTGTGAACACACATATTTTATCCCCAGCTAACAATTCTAGCTCCCAGAACGTTCCCAAAACAGATATTTTAATGTTCTCTGTTGGCTTGCCAGAAAAGCCCATACAGCAAAAAAATAAAAATAAAAATAAATGATATATATATATATATTTTATTATTTATTTTTTTTCAAATATTTGTTTAAATATATTTAAAAATATACAAAAGTAAAATGGCCAAAAAATATATTTGCTAAAATATATTTAAGAATATATTTACGTAAATATATTTTCTACCAATATAGGCCTAATTTGGCTCAATTTTTGAAAATGCACTCAAGTTATTTTGCCCCCCATATATTTCAATCCAAGCGAATACATTCCCATACGTCACATCTGAAGGAAACCCTTCATTTGCTTATATGCTACTGTAAGATTGACTAAATATATTATTAACTTCAAAAACATATTTCATTGACTGTAACGGTTTACAACATATATTTTGTCCAGAAAAGCTATAGAATTTACCACATGGGTGTTTCTTTACACAAATAGAATATTCCCTGTAGGTTTGGAGAGCTATTGTTTAATTAATAACAATAGTCTGAACATATCAACCATAATACGTTAAGATGCGTCTAATATGTAAGACTTCCTAAAGCGTCTATGTTTTATTCAGTGATTAAACTATAACTGGCTTGTAAAAGAAAGACTAACAGTTCAAATCTGTCCAGCTGGAGCTGCCTGTGTTTTCAGCCAACACTCAACCTGGATCCCAGCAAACACACCGACATATACAACGCCTGGTTAGACAAATCAAGAGTCTTCATATTTCAATGGCAGCTCTCTGGAGTATTTCTCACTGTGGCCATCACTGCTGCTCAGGATACAGCCCTCTGCTGGCCACAGCGAGACAAACGGAGGAGTCACATACCCTTTCCAACGAATACAATAAGCTAAATTGACAGGTTATTACATTATATACACTCACATCACCGCCACTTTAATATACTGCATGTTATAATGGATTAATTTAGTGACTACATCTGTAACTAAACTTACCAGGAAAGACACAAGTACTGTGGAACTAGGCTTAATATTATTGTATTAATATTGTTGGAAATGTACTTAGATAATATTGTGTTTAAGTAAATACAATAGCTATGTAAACCTTATCATTCATACTGAATAACAAAACATACATTACGCACTCCTTCGCGGTTAGATGATGCTTATTTCCGCTTCCGACGCAACTCTGAGCCAATCAGAACGACGCATTGCCCAGCAGCACTATTAGAGTTAGCGGTTAGAATGGGAAGCGAAGATAAAGTAGGCGGGGCTTAGCGAGGCCCGGATGTAACTCTCCGTTCAATGTGTATACACCGTTCTTTGTATCATTATTCAGGTGTGATTGTTTTATTCAACCCTGCTGCTGAAGAATCGTAAATGTGTATCTGAAATGATTTCCATGTGGCTCCATCGCGTCTCTGGGCCACAGAGCGCCCCCTGTAGGAAAGCAGCTGCACTGGCCAAAGCCACTAGAAGGCAAGCCTGCAAGCATTAGCAGAAAAAGCGTAACGGATAAAGCTAACAGAGGCCGTTTTTTTTTTTTTTTGAATGGATGTCAGTGGAGGAGAGGCTTCACTGCGTAGAATAAACAGCTTTTTTTTTTTAGAGGAAACGGCTTATCATTTAATGAATCGACAGCCTATCTGCTAATCTTCAATATGTTTTACACTAAACAATACTTTTGGATTGAACAAAAGAGTTTACCACGAAAAAAATGCCGTTTTATGAGAAAAGTCACTAACTTTTTGCGACAGCTGGGATTCAGTTTACGGCACTTCTCATTCATTTCTATGGTATCCGTAAACGGCGACTTGCCCTGCGTTCCACTCGGAAGGGCTCATCCCTACGCCCTAATCCCTTCAAAGGGTTTTCCCTCCGGAGTGAGAGCTTGGAAGGGTTGAGGGGTGTAGGGGACCAAACAACTGTTCCTTGAAGTGCACTTCTGCGCCATCATCACGGAAAGAATCAGCGCAAAGGATCATGGGAGCCCGAGGTGTCCATCAGTTGTACCCTTCGAAATCCTTCATTCCGAAGGGCCCTTTGAAGTGGACAGTTTTGAGCACTTCGGTTTGGAACGACCCTTCAACATGGCGGCCATGATTGTTTTCACTCCGAAGTGCCCTTCAGAGGGCGATATATCCCGTTTGTGTCGCACAACTCTGACTGAAGTGCGAGGACGTCGAGGCTGTAATGTGATTGGTTATTAAGGGACACGTGATCCAAGTCAGCCGTTACGCTTTCTCCAATAGTAAGTAATACAAAGGCTCTGGTGGCGCGTGGCGCCCAGTGGTTTCTAGGCAGGTAACTAGGAAGTGAACGCGCTGAAGCTCCTCCTCCCACGTGTAACCGGCGGCGGCGTGACGCGGGTGGAAGAAACCGGCGGACCGGCGCGAGACAGTCAGGTATTTATAACGGACAAATGTGTTACGTAACGTTACAGGTTTAAATGGGCTTTTAAAGAGGATCTGGAGTACTCGGTTAGTGTTCTTCGACGTGTACCATAGTATTTATATGGTAAGTTACTTCGAAGAATACAATAACACCTCCGGGGTAGGTGTCAGAGATGAGTGTGGTACCATAGCACTTTGTCTTTGTGGTACTTTTAGTTAGTGCGGCCTTGGAGAGCGAAGAGGGGCGACGACCCCCGGCCCCCGGCCCCCGGCCCCCGGCGCTTTCTCTCCGCTGCTGTAGCCAGGACTGAAGATGGCAGATGAGCCGAGCGCGGCGGACAGAAATGTGGAGATCTGGAAGATCAAGAAACTCATCAAGAGTCTGGAAGCGGCGAGAGGGTTTGTGTGGAAGCGTTTGAACGATAAACGGAATAATAAAAGTGTTTCATGTTGCGTTAGTTTAGTGGTTGACATCTGGACTGTGAACTGAAAGGTTATAGTTTCAAACCCCACAAAGATTAATTTATTACATGCCAACACATGTATTTATAAAAACTAAGGTTTGTACAGTTTGTATACGAGACCATGGGCCACAAAACCAGTCATAAGGGTCCATTTTGATTTCCATTTATGTATGGTTTGTTAGGACAATATTTGGCCGAGATACAACTATTTGAAAATCTGGAATCTGAGGGTGCAAAAAAATCTAAATATTAAGAAAATCGCTTTTAAAGTTGTCCAAATAAAGTCCTTAGCTATCAAAAATTAAGTTTTAATATATTTACAGTAGGAAATTTACCAAATGTCTTCATGGAACATGATCTTTACTTAATATCCTAATGATTTTTGGCATAAAAACCCATACAGTGTATTGTTGGCTATTGCTACAAATATATCTGTGCGACTTATGACCGGTTTTGTACTCCAGGGTCACATATATCATGTAATTCATATCTGGAGCAGAAGGGGTAAAGAATATGCTCAGACGTGTGCACAGAGAGAGTTCAATTGAATGTGGTTTTCTTCCTAATCCCTAATGTTTGAGTATGAGCAATAGTAATGGTGATTCTGCCTTAGTAAACAGCATTAATGACAGGTTAGTCCAGCCGCAGGGCCGGGCAGCTCTCATGATGGTGTCAGATACTTCACTTCAGACCTTCTGTGTGTGTGTGTGTGTGCGCTTGAGTTTTGAATCGCAGTGAGTTTCAAACAGGTGTGTTTTGTGCCTAATGACTATAATCACACATTAATCATGCAGTGCATTTATTATAGGTTCAGATAAGAGTCTTGCTCAAGGACACAATTGTTATTGTTCATGGTCAGCTTTTGCTGCATTTGAACCTAGAACCTACTTTTTGGCAGGCGTTTTGCTGTGGGTTTTGAAACCGAGATTAGCTTTGCTGGATGAAGAATGTGGATCCGTGAGCTCTTGATCAAGGGTAAAGCAAGTGTACATGGGTCTATTTGAAGAAGAACCGCTGAGAGAGCGTGTAAATGCGTCATCGGCATGACACTCGTGCTTTCATTCTGACAGGTAGTTATGTAGAGCATCACAACAATATGCTGACCTTCACGCCACGTGTGTGTGTGTGTGTGTGTGTAAATTATGCAGAGCGTGTTGGTCTGTGTTTTGTCACCAGCGAGACCTGATAACTCCTCACAGCTCAGTGTGGACGGTGTAAACCCAGCGTTTGAAGTCAGTCTCTGTTTTAGCAGCAGTTTGTGTGAGAGTAACTCTAGAAATGCCACTTTTGTCAGCTGATTATACTGAGGCCTTTCACCCCTTTGTGACTCTCTGACTGTTGTAATAACTAGTGAGCTCCCAATCTAGGCACCATTATAAGGCATCATACATGCAATAGCTGATAACATACAGAGAAGGCAATCCCAGAATGTACTGTGTAGAAAAATCTAAGAGGGCAAACAAACAGGTGTTTTTTTTTGTTTTTTTAAGTATAACAAAGATTATTGGAGTATGTTTTAAAAGAAAATACCATTTCAGTCTTTCTACTTAACAGTTTCACCTTTAATTTGATGTGTTACTTGCTGATTCTTTGTAATTGGGTCAAGGACAGAGATAGTGTTTTTTAAGCATTAAAACAATAAAAGTTAAATACAGCTTTTGTTATTAATATTTTTTGTTCATTTGAATGTGTCTTGTTTCATTTTTTTTTTCTGAGCAAAAATAATGACTATTATACAATTTTACCATGATTTACAGAAGGCGCCCACTAAAATGTCATTCAGTGTAACAATAGATCATATAACAAAAATAACATATCAGGCATATTTACATCAAGAATCATTAGATGACATCAAAAGACATTCAAGTAGACGCTTCACTTGCATTTGAGATGCTTTCTATGTACTGTATATAAAATCACTTTTGTGAATTTAATTTGATGCGGACACCAAAATGTGATCCGTTATCTTTGACCCAATTATTTGTAAAATTGGCTATACATTTCTAAATGAAGTTTGTTTCTACACCATATTTTCCACAGTTTGTTAATGCACTTAATAGACTTGTTCGGCATTGCTGGGAACGCCCACAAAAATGGCATAATCGTTAATGCCGTGGGGGAAAACAAACCATTCGAATTAACGCGCGGAGACCTTGTTAGGCACTTGATCTTTACTTTTTGTGATGATTTTGATAGATTTTTGCTTGGTGCAATGCCGAAAAGTTGCTGTGTGGCGTTAAAACCCCCCTGATCTGATACACTGCAGTGATCTGTCGTTAGTCCCGTCCCCCTGCACCGCAGCCCAGTTCTGATGGGGCTTACAGTAACCCTCCTTCGCATCGCAATCAAATAAATCTCACTCCCTGATATTTTGTGATGTCATAATCTATTAAAACATTTATTATACACAATCCCTTACGAAAATTAGCAATGGTATTACTGTAGTAAAAGTATAGTAGGCTAACTGTTTTTTTTTTGGCGTTTTTATTACCAATTGTAGCCGATAACCACAGTTTTACTACAAATACCATGGTTAAACTATGGTTAGTGTAGCAAAATATGTTGTTTTTACCATGGTTTAACTATAGTAGCCAATAACCATGTTTTTTGGTATTTTATTTACATATTTTCATGTTATCTTTATTTTAAGGCATGTATTTGTAAAAATGATTAGGTAGCCGCGGCACACACCACATAGAATAACGCTGCGCATTTCAAGGCACTTCAGTGGACCTTAATGTTACCTGTTTTGTCAATGTTAAAAAACGTTTTAATATATCAATAAGAAAGTACGACAGGCTTTTACTGAAGTCTTTATCACTTTATTAAAATTAAGCAAAACAAAACGACAAATGTTTACTTTCACAAGCTGTCTCGTATAGGCTTGTAGTAGTCTAAGCTGTCTCTTGCTCAATTAGGTAACAAAAGATGTCGGGAAATGACACCTCTGGCCATTCTGTTGGGTCGTTTGTCCAGTCACAGACACCGTACGGACAGTCCGACCCAATACAGCTCAGTTTTTATGCGTATGTTGCTCTGTCGAGCGGCAGGAATAATTTTATGTTGGCCATTCTGAGTCAACACCATGCTTTTCCAATGAGGGGGAAAGGACTGTTTTCCCCCACGCCGACTCCAGCCACACACTTATGAAGCGACACCGATCAAGTCTATATTCAAGTAATGGCAAATAATGAAAGATTTGAGAAAGACCTGGTCTATTCATGTCATTTCATCTCATTGGACAATGTTTCATCTGGAAATGTCACGTTACAGAAGTAAAATTGTGTGCAAATGCCAATTTAATGTTGGACTTTTTTTTTTTTTTACTTAAATATTGTATTTATGATGCTTGTCAATTCTTTATTATTTGTGAAATTGATTAGCAGTGAAAATCATTTCTGCACATTTTTTTCAGTTATAAATAACTTAATACATAATTGTATTGATCAAAAAGCAATATTTCTGTGTGTTGAACATTAGCAATGTCTCTGTTGTTATGCAAATTAACTATTGGTGACTATTTAGTGTTCCAAATCAGTCACCTTTTGAGTTAGGATCCTGCCTTTTATCAAGCTGAATATCAATTCCTGTGTCTCAACCAGTAGATGATGGCGCTAGCAACGGTCATGTTCAAGGGTTTGAGTCCCGGGGAATGCATGTACTGATAGAATGTGTGCCTTGACTGCAATGCAAGTCGCTTGGGATAAAAGCATATGCCAAATTCATAAATGTAAATGAATAACATTGGCGTTTGTTTCTCTCTGTCAGTAATGGGACCAGCATGATCTCGCTCATCATTCCTCCTAAAGATCAGATCTCCAGAGTGGCCAAGATGTTAGCGGATGAGTTTGGTACAGCGTCAAACATCAAGAGTCGAGTGAACCGGCTGTCAGTGCTGGGAGCCATTACTTCAGTCCAGCAGAGACTCAAACTCTACAACAAAGGTCTTTACGCTCCACAACCAAGCACACCTGCATTTTTAAGAAGGCCATTTGAGACAAAAGCCTGTGTTTGACCTCTCACATCACTGAGTCAATTTATTTCATCATGTGAGAACAGATTTATGAAAGCAAAAGGCCCTAGCATTGTGCTTTCTAAGAAATATAAAATAGGGGCTAAATGCATACTTAACATATTAGGGATGAACGATATTATCGGACTGATATCAGATGAGGCTGATAATGGCTTTAAATTTAAATATCGGCATCGGCCCTATATGAAAAATTATGCCAATATGTCTTTGCTTTAGACTATTTACAAATGTTAAATCTTAAAATGTTAGGGTTAACCTTGCATCTTTCTGGGGGGAAAAAATGCAGCGATTGATATATAGTTTATTTATAGTTATTTTCAAAGCTTTAATGTACTGTCAAAAAATCTTCATTATTGTTTATTTAATTCTAGCAAATAAGTTATTGTTAAAAACGAACTAAAATTAAAACTATTTTGCTTATAATTTCTGCACAGAAGAGACTTGGTGTTGTTTCCAATCAAAAGGAAATATATCGGGTTTGGCCAAAATTAGTTGAAAGATATCGGTAAAATCCAATATTGTGCATCCCTACAACATATTAATGATGGAAAATTTGTGCTTTTTTGTTCAAATTTTTGCTAGCTAGAACAACGTTAATGTTATAAGGTTAATTTTGATCATAAGATATGAAGTCATTATGACCCTCCAAATAGACAATTTTTACTTTCTATTTTTAATTACATTTTTACTCTTTCTGCACAGTCCATTTGTACATAAGTTTGTTTAAAAGGTAGCTTTTTGTACCTTATTGGCATATACCTTGGCATTATACCTCATGTATGAAATCGATATTTGAAAATCAAAACATTTTCTGCCACAAAATTAATTTTGAGTTTTGGCCAAAACACGTTTCGAAGGGCAGAAATCATTGACCAAAATGGAGCAAATGTATACATTGTATTACATATTAATTAAATCTTTACTTAACCTGTTGTTTTAATTACTTAAGTATGATTGAATAAGTATTTTATTAAAACAAGTTTCTATTATAGCCACCTTTTAAATGTTTATATTTCAGCAATGAATTGGAGTAAAAGCATAATAATATCTTTAAAAAGTTGCCTTATGTGCAGTTTAAATGTTTACGCAATATGCTTTGTTTTTGTGGTGATTAATAGATTTGATTTATTAGTTGATGATTAAATAACAGAAGTATGGCTTTTGAATTTTCAGTGTGTCCTGGTTAAAATAAATAAATACTTTCAGTGCATTGCTATTGCCAGTATTTAACACAGTAGTTTAATATCAGTTAATGCATTACAGTCTACAGCAGTAATAACAAAAATGATAGATTTGAGTAAAGGCCTTTCCACACTGAGCGCGATGCGAAAAAGTGAGGCGAATCGCTGACGAACGGTGCTTTCACACTGAACGCGAAACAATTGTTCGCCTTCTGCTAATTCACACCTGCACGCTAGGTGGCGCCGACCAACAATGCATTTTTCCTCAGATATGTATCTCGTATATGGATTTAACATCGTCCGCTGCTCAATATAGCATTAAATTAAGATCAACAAAGTTTGGTTCTACACCAGAAACACAAACTATCTATAATGCTTACAAGAATAGGCTACATCCTAAAATATAATAAGAAGTACAATTAGCATCAAGCTACACTTGAAAATGTATGTAATTATTAATGTATTTGCTTACCCACTTTAAACCATCACTGAGTGCTTGTATTAACTTCCAATTGTGATCTATAGTTGATTTTGACGTACACTACTAATATTTGACATAAACATCCTTTATTGCTATAAAAATACCATGAGCTGCATACAAAACGCATACAGAAAATATATCGTCATAATCATGTCTATTTGCTTTCATATTTCATGTGTAGAAAAAGAGTTAACGTGCTCTGACTCATAACACTCGTGCATGTCGAAGAAAACAGACGATGCTCTACTGGGATTACATAATACATAATTAATAGAAATGTTATTCTGTATAAAGAACATGTGAGAATAAATCTGTTCTCAAATACCAACTATAACAAGAACTCAGCATCCACTCTCTTATCCGGGATACTCTTCTTCGATATTTGTTTACACTGGTTTTCGAAACAACCCCACCACTCTCACACTTTTTGTGCAACAGTAGCTGCTCCGGTCACGTGAGCCTAGCTAAAATCTTATTGGACGGCCCGTGATTTCGCTTTGCGAAACTGAAAAGATTCGTCAGACTGGTTCGAAAAAAAAATATTTGCATTTTCGGTGTGCGAATGTTTGCGGTCTATGTGGAAGCATCCATAGAAATTGTTTTATTCCAGCGCGTCATCGTGTCTGATAGTCGTTTTGCTTTTTCGCACTCCGTGTGGAAAGGCCTTAAGACTTTTATCGCATTAAATATTCAGTTTCAACTGGAAATTTGCACAGTGTTGCATGTTGACATTTAGTTTTTACTCCGATATTTCTTGTTTGTTAATGTCAACCACATCCAGAGTCCACACTCTTATAGTTGATCGTCAAACTTGAGCAAATATACAGCTGGAGTTTCATCCTGTTTTGGTGTGTGTTTGCAGTGCCCCATAACGGTCTGGTGGTTTACTGCGGCACCATAGTGACAGAAGAAGGCAAAGAGAAGAAAGTCAACATTGACTTTGAGCCATTCAAACCCATCAACACCTCTCTGTACCTCTGTGATAACAAGTTCCACACTGAGGTATAATCACAGTCCAAATCAAGTCTGTTTCATAAAGCTCATTATTCTTGAGATGCTGTATAATTGCCTGTCTTTCTCTAGGCTCTGACGGCGTTATTGTCAGACGACAGTAAGTTTGGATTCATAGTCATCGATGGTAGTGGAGCTCTGTTCGGGACTCTACAGGGAAACACCAGAGAAGTGCTGCACAAATTCACTGTGGACCTGCCCAAAAAACATGGTATTCACAGCATAACACTTTGATCTGACAGCTGTCTCGAGGGCTCATAGAAAACCGTGATGGTTTCAGTGTACTTAGTATGTAGCTATTAAGGGGCCGTTTACACGACAACATTTTCAGACAAAAACGGGAAACTTTTTATGCATTTTGACTGTTCGTTTACACGACAACGGTGTTTTGGTGACTGAAAACGCATATTTTTGAAAACGCCACCGCGTGACGTCATGCGCGTGCTTAGTACATGTTAGGTATGTAGCCATGCGCAGTACGTGTCGATTTTAAAGGCAAGCGCGAACAAACATACACAACAATGGCAGAGTACATGGTACTGTTGTTGCTGCTCAAGAGTTTGCTAATGCTTCTTCAGCAAAGTGTGGATTTACTTCACCAATATTACAAGCAACATCGGAGACGCATCATATACATAATATAATCGTTACTTCCCTACAGATACTGTTTACTAACAAGGTGACAGCGCCAACTACTGGCCTGGCATACGTAATACAGCGTTTTTGGCCGTTTTTGCGGATATGTGTAAACGCGAATCATTTTGAAAATGTTGTCATGTATACGTGAAACTTTTTAAAAACCCAAGGAAAAAACGTTTCCATTTTTGACTACATGTTGTTGTGTAAATGTAGCCTAAGTTTCTTAAAGATTGTCATTGAACTAGTTTCAAAATTCATCCGTCTCTTTAGACGCAAATCAGTGTTAGACTTGGTAAAGGATGATTCATTTGATTGAATGAAATGTTTAAGTAAAATGATCTGTAGTTAAACAGTGCTGATTATTATGTAACATTGGTGTATATAAATTAAAATGAATAGGTGTTGTTCTTTTATTTGTTTTAGTATGAAAAATTGCCTTGATTTTTAAAAGTAGATATTTTTAAGTTTTCACTAAATTCATATTGACATTTGATCATTTTTATCAATATTGTCCAGTAACAGTGTCATTTTTCTCCAGTCTTGGTTTCTTGAATGCCGATTTGTAGAATTAAATGCATTATTGTTATATTTGTTTATATGTTCAAATGGTTAAATATTATTAATTAATGTAAAGAATAAACAAACATTTATTTTGAAAAACATGTCTTGATTATTCTAAACTAGATTAGACTGTAGTTTACTTCTTGCAAAATTATTATTTTTTAAATGGTTACTCTTTTAATTTTAGAATAAACACATAAATATTGAAGTTAAGTTTTTTTTTTAGCCATGTTGTCCAGTAACAGTGCCATCTTTACCCAGGTTTTCTCTGGTCTTCTGTTCTTGAGTGTTATTTTTTGGAATTAAACCCATATTTATTTCAGTTAATTGATTCAAAATTTTGACTCAATTCATTTGCATCATTACTCATTTTTCGTACATATATAAACATATGATTTTCTCTCTCAGGAAGAGGAGGTCAGTCTGCGTTGCGTTTCGCTCGGTTAAGGATGGAGAAGAGACATAATTACGTGCGGAAGGTGGCAGAGACGGCCGTGCAGCTCTTCGTGTCCAACGATAAAGTCAACGTGGCCGGACTGGTGCTGGCCGGATCCGCAGATTTCAAAACAGAGCTCAGCCAGTCAGACATGTTCGACCCGGTAAGAAAGAAAGCAGATTGGTTGGTGGTTGTTCTCTGATTAGAAGAATTCACTTTCTCTGAAGTCATTGTTAAGAGTAATATGTAGAAATATTAAGAGAATGATTTTATTCTGTACATAGTTTATCATTGGATGTGACCTAATCGCAGTTTCTTTGAGTTTGGCTAAAGTCTGTCTTTCTAACATCAGTTTGTTGTCGCTGATTGGTTGCAGAGGTTACAGGCGAAAGTGTTGAAGCTGGTCGACATCTCTTACGGAGGAGAAAACGGCTTCAATCAGGCCATCGAACTGTCCGCTGAGGTCCTGTCCAACGTCAAATTCATACAGGAGAAAAAATTAATAGGTAAATATTGATTCTCACAAAGATGCAATTCCGTGTCTTATGAGTCTCTAATAATGCCACAGACTAATTCTGCATTTAGAAATCATTCTATAACCAAACAACCATTTAGCAACACGAACAAAGTTTTGCACATGCAAACCCCCGAGAGTCCTTAAACTCTTAAATTCAGTTTCATCAAATGTAATATCTTAAAGGGATAGTTCACAACAAAATGAAAATTCTGCCATTTACTCGGCCTCAAGCAAAGTTTCTTTCTACTGTTGAACACTAAAGAAGTTATTTTGATGAATGTAGGTAACCAAACTGTTTCTGGTCCCCACTGACTTCCATAGTATTTGTTTTTTCCATATTCGGAAGTCAATTATTTGGTTACCAACATTCTATTTTTTGGTGAACTATGCCTTTAAATGCTGTACGAAAAGTCTTAATTATCACTTTAAGGCCATATTAAATTTGAGACGGAAAAGCAGAATTCATGATACGACCTAATATAATTTTTTTTAATATATATATATAAATGTTTATATTGTAACATGTTGTTGATGGTTGTAAGAGTCCATATTTTATCATTGTAGCATTAAAACTGAAATTTCAAAATAAGAGTCCCAGTGTATTTCGGGCTTGCTTGTTTATAATTAAAAGTCCTGCATTATGAATTATTATATTTAATAACCATAAAACAATCTTTTTATTGCCTATTTTTAAACCCATTTAACAAAATCCATGTATTGACACATTAGTACATTTCAATACATACTGTGTGTTTTCTACTAGTCAAAAGGCTACATTTATTTGATCAGAAATACTAACAAGGTATTAGAATGATTTATGAAGGATCATGTGACACTGAGGTAATGATGCTGAAAATTCAGCTTTACATCACAAGAATTATATATTGGCATAGAAAACACTATTTTGAAACTAAATCAAATGTTTGACTAGTTTGCTAACCTAAACCGAGCTAAAAGCATTAATAACGGTGCTCTGTGTCTCAGGGCGATACTTCGATGAGATCAGTCAGGACACAGGGAAGTATTGTTTCGGTGTGGAGGACACACTGAAGGCGCTGGAAATGGGAGCCGCTGAAATTCTCATTGTTTATGAAAACTTAGAGACGATGAGATATGTCCTGAGATTGCACGGCGCGGAGGTCAACGGTTCGGAGAACGGTACAGACACACACAAAATAATGAAATCACATCAGAAATTATAACATGGACACTCTCATTCTTATTTCAAATTATAATATAAAGACTGTTCCTGTCTTCTGATTGGTCAATCCAGTGTTCCAGTGACAATATAGTAACAGCTATATATATGCGATAATATTCTCCATTTACTACAGATTATTTTGCCTTCTGGCTCTGTGTTCAGTGTAAGCACGAGTGTAAACACACTTGCTTGCATTCACAGTGTTTGTTTTTACTGTGGGTTGTTGTTTCAACAGATAGTAAGAGATTAGATTGTGTCGAGCGGAAGTGCTTCTGTAATGTCTCCTCACTGCTGTGTGTTTCAGATGAGAAAGTCATTTATTTGTCCCCTGAACAAGAGAAGGACAAATCGCACTTCATAGATAAAGAGGTGTGTGTGTGTGTGTGTGTGTGTGTGTGTGTGTGTATCTGTGTCAAAGGTGGTCTGTGCTGTTATTTTAGCATCACTTTTATAGTTTTTATTTATATATTAAATATTATTTTTAGATTTTCAGTTTTCACTTGTAACTGTAAAATTACTTTTTTAGTAATTTTGATGTTTTTGGCCACTTTATTATTATTATTTTTAAATATTACTATTTGGGTTTAATTATTTATTTATTTTATACATTTCAGTTTTAGTTCTTAGTTTTCATTTATTGTCTATATATTAAGTACATATATTATTTTCTTTAGTTCTTAGTTTTTTTTTTTCCAGTTTATCTTAGTTCTTCAGTTTAAGTTTATTTCAGGTGGTTCCCGAGACAACATTTCTAATTTGTTTAGTTTAAGTTTTTCATCTAAATTGTTTATTTAATTTAAAGGGGTCATATGATGCTATTTTAAAGATCATTATTTGGTGTAACAGAATATGGTGACATGCTTTAATGTTCAAAAAACACATTATTTTTCAAATACTGTACATTATTGTAGGTCCTCTATGCCCCGCCTCTCTCAAACACGTCGTTTTCAACAAAGCCCCTCCTTCCGACAAGCGCAGTCTGCTCTGATTGGCCAGCTGACCCAGTGCATTGTGATTGGCCGAACACCACAAGCACGCGTTGGAAATGTAACGTCCCTTACCATAATCACTTCAGCTTTCAAAGTAAATATCAAGCCCGAAAGGGCAACAGAGTGGCGTGACAGACACAGTGATGATGCAGTACGTAGACATGTGGGGGCGTGTTAGAACGAGCCGTTTTAGGTAGGCGTGGCTGACTCTTAACTTTTATAAAGAATATCTCTTTGGATTTGAGACTTTAGTCTTTGCAACTTTACAGATCTTCTTTATGCACCAAGAGCTTGCAACACTCCAAAGAGAAAGGAAAACTTGAAATCGCATCATATGACCCCTTTAATTTAATCTTTATTTCAATTTTTGGCAAATTTGGCTCTTCTACTGCATATGCAGATTTGATTAGAATAGCTGGATAGCTAGTCTTTGTTACTATTTTTTACATTTTGTGCTATATGAATAAAACTCTGATGAGTTGAACGGAGTCAAAGATAAAAAGGGATTTCTATTCTTTACTGGGCATGGCATGTGCATTGCTGCGTCAGGGATTACCAAACCTCTGTCAGCTTGAATCCCTTTTATATAAAATATTTTCTTGAAGTCCCCTTGAGATTAAAAGTTAGTATTTCAATAATTTATATTTTATTTTATTGTTTTTATTAATGTATTTATAGTATTTTTATGATTGAATGACTTCAGTGAGTGTCAGGCAATGCACTGGTTGCTTGATGATGAAACAGTTGTTGTTTTTTTCCCCCTTTCTTTTTACATGTGTAAAGAAGAGCCACCAAATGAAGATATGCAGTAATTTGCAGTGCATTATCATAACACTTTTACACATTTGACAGCCCTGACAGGTGTAATGTTTGACCGTGTGTTTGTTGTGTTGTTGTGCGGCTCAGACGGGTCAGGAACACGAGCTCATCGAGTGCATGCCGCTGCTGGAGTGGTTCGCCAACAGCTATAAGAAGTTTGGAGCGACTCTGGAGATCGTGACGGATAAAAGTCAGGAGGGATCGCAGTTCGTCAAGGGTTTCGGAGGAATCGGAGGTGAGCGAACGCTGAATCTGGATTTGTTCATGAATGAAAAGATGTTGATATAGAATTGTATTACTGTTTATTTCTTACCAAAATATGGACCTCTCTATTAGGTATTTTGCGGTACCGAGTGGATTTCCAGGGGTTGGAATACCAGGGAGAAGATGAGGAGTTTTTTGATTTGGATGACTACTAGGTAGTCGAGTCTGAGCTAGAGAGAAATCAATGAAGATTTGAGGAATCATGGAGAAAAAAATTGTTCTTTCTTACCAAATACTCAAAATCACACAGTTTGAGAAGAGTGTCAATTGAAGGACAGAACCGTTAATGAATAATTAAACAGCCTGGCTTTTAGAGCGTTCTGATTGGACGGGATTAATTTGTTTATTCTCCTCCCCTGTTTGAATTAAAGTCGCAGGAACCTTCCGACTGTTTGGACTCCATTTGAAATGTTTCTTTTTATTTTTATCCTCTGTTCCCTGTTCTTCTTCTCCCAACTTTTTATACCATAAACCTACAACTAGTTTTCTTCCTTTATTTTTATTTTTTATTATTATTGGCAATTGCTGCTGCTGTATTTTGACAGTGTGGTATTTTTACATGGGTTTCTGTAATGAATAGGGGGAAAACAAAATAAATTCTAAAGTAAGCTACCTGCTGTTGGTGTTTTACTGATGTGTGCTCTGTCTATTCCTCAAAAATGTGTGTTTATTGAAACCTTATTTTGTGCTTCTAGATTATTAGACGATTTACTTTGCCAAACTATATGAACACTATAGCAAAAACCTTTTTTCTCATTCTTTTTAACACACCAGTTAAGAAATATAATGACAATTATTAGTCAACTTATTAAAAATAAATCATTTTAAAATAATTAAAATTAAAAATCATTTCAAAGGTATTTAAAATCAAAGGTCTGTGAAAAGTTTAGAGAAACAGTCTAAAAATAAATCAAGAAAAATATTGATTCATTTTGCTTAAAGAAATATAATTAATTTAAATAAAATATGACTAATACATCTAACATTACTATAGTGATAAAAAAGACTAAAATGTAATGTAAAAGAAGCTGATTTTCCCCTTCAAATTTTCTCATAATATTGCGTTTATATATATATATATATATATATATATATTTGCCTTTTATTATTTTGCTGAATATTTAACCATATCTAATTCTATTTTCCAGTCTTTGCATTTCTCGTTCGCTTTTTTAAATGGAAAGTAAAGTAAAATATTTGTATAAGTATTATCCAAACAATGCATCAGCGTTGTAATTAATGTAAAACAGCTGCACTTGTTTTATTAAGTGTGAGTGTCGCTGTGGACTAGGACTCTTATTCTGCTTTAATGTCGGTGTGGCTTCATGTTTTGTTAGGCGCATGTTGTTTCTCTCTTCGCTCGGGTTCACCGACGGGTTTCCATTTTCAGGGTTGGATTCAACCAGAAGAACAATAATATGGACCCGGACATGGAGGACAAAACCCTGGAGCTGATGGTACGTGCGGAGCAACATACTCGACACGGCCTGAATATGTGACGCTCGCGCTGCCGAGGATGTTTATGTTCGTAGTAACGGAGGAGGAGGACAAACGAGTCGATATCAAACATTCGCCTGTTGTCGCGTCGCGCTATAATGAGTGGTTTTAGTTTTGAGCGTTAAACTCTAAACTTTTGACTCGTTAAACCGACTTTTCGCTCATGATTTGGCGAGTTTATCGCGTGTGAATGTCGCGGAATGGACCGGAGCGGTCATTGCGGCACCGCTGCGCCACTGCGCGCCTCGTATATCACAGTCGTTATGCGCTTTATGCATCATATACATATGGACTCAATCTGTTGTATACCGTCTATACGTGATTCATATATTACGTACATATGTTCTAGATGCCTATATGTGCTTTGTATAACGTTATATATATATATTAAACAATTCGCATCATATATCACGTCCACTTTATGTTCGCTTCATATGGTAAACAATATGGGATTCATATAACTATACGCGTTTCATATATCATTTTATATTCGCTTCGTATGAATATATATGCGATTCAGATATTAATGTATATGTGATTTTATGTATTAAGCAGTCTATGCTCTTCATAAATCACATACTTTTTTTTTAAGCTTCATATGATCAACAATCCGTGCTCGTTTCACTATTATTAAACAATATGTAAGTGCTTCATAAATCACATACAAGCTATGTGATTCATATATAGTTTATAAGAGCTTAATATATTAAGCAATCTATGGGCGCTTCATATTGGATGCTGAATTATTTATATGGGCTTCATGCATGGTAGTGTCTGTATGAATATATAAACAATCTATCAGCGCGTTCTAGTCATATCTGTATGAGCTTCATTTATTAATCTATATACGCTCCATATGCAGTCTAATATAAAATATAGACTACTTATAAATCTAATGCAAATTATAAATATATTGACTTTTCATACATTTCATCCATATTCTTGACATATGTGACCCTGGAGCACAAAACTTAAATTTCTTTCAGTCATAAGGGTCAATTTTTCTGAAATTGAGATTTAAACATCATCTGAAAGCTGAATAAATAAGTTGTCCATCAATGTATGGTTTGTTAGGATAGGGCAATATTTGGCTGAGATACAACTATTTGAATATCGGGAATCTGAGAGCGCAAAAAAATCAAAATATTGGGAAAATCACCTTTAAAATTGTCCAAATGAAGTATTTAGCAATGCATATTACTAATCAAAAATTAAGCTTTGACCTTCACGGTAGGAAATTTACAAAATATCTTCATGGAACGTGATCTTTACTTAATATCTTAATGATTTTTGGCATAAAAGAAAAATCGATTATTTTGACCCATACAATGTATTTCTGGCTATTGCTACAAATATAGCTGTGCTACTTATGTTTTGTGCTCCAGGGTCACATATGGTGCTTCAAACCGTGTATGTGCAATCTATGTGTCACATATCATCTATATATGTTTAATTTTTCACTCTCTCTATGCACTTCATATCTCACGATCCAAATGCATCTCATATATCACATACAGTCCATATGTGCCTATGTATAGCTGCTTGGAGAATATATATGCAGAATCTGTATGCGCTTCATTTACCTTACACAACCTCTATGCCTTTAATTCACTCCGTAAACAGTCTAATATGTATTTAATACCACTGATATATGTCCTGGATATTATATAGTTAATATGCTTCATTTATCACAGTCTTCGTGTTTATTGTATTATTACTGTCTACATGCATGTGTTACAGAGTCTATTTATGCTTATGACATTGTCCACTTTGCATAAAAACATCTATTAAATGACTAATTAGTAATTTTTATGTTATTCACATTTACTAAACTGTCACGTGTGCTATTATTTCTACACATCTGTGCCCTAATAAGTCATGCATAGTTGAATCTCAATGTAAATGATGCACTAGAGGGTGCAACCAGTTCAGTCTCTCTAGAGCTGTCATGATTATGCTAGTCTTCATCTGGGGTCATGTTAGGTTGAGTTTAACAACAGCCTCTCTGTTAAAGGCCAGCTGCCTGAGACACAGCGCTTGGTTTGTTTCGAATGGGATTTGGAGTTTATTCTTTTATTACTGGTTCTGGATGCAGATTTATGAATGGTTAATATTAGTGTGCGGTCTAGTAAAACATGAAATGGCCCGAATTGTCTTATACAATGTAAAACAATTGAGTTTACACAAAAATAAAATTCTGTCTTCATTTACTCAGCTTCAAGTTGTTCCAACCTGTATATATTTCTTTCTTCTGCTGGACACAAAAGAAGATATTTTGAAGCAGGCGGGTAACCAAAGAGATTCTGACCCCCATTTTCCCCATACTTCAGAAGTCAGTGGGGACCAGCAACTGTGGTTACCAACATTCTTCGAAATATCTTCTGTTATGTTATGTTTTAGTACATTTAAAAAATAATATTAATTGAAATAATTATATATATTAGAGCAATCTAAATAATTTATGAATACTATATAATGAATAGATTAAATAAAAAATAATTATAATTTAAATGGTATAATTTGATTGGTCATGCACAAACACACAGCTCAGCGCTAGCATGAATGTCTCGAGTGTGTAAAGCTCACATGTCCACCATACTCTTAACTAGCTCATATTTTAATGGAGTGCAGAGGTAGGAGCTTATTAGGCCACTCCCTCTTTTCCACTCCGCCTACTCATAATTGTGTTTTTGGTCAGTGTAAAACACTGTCTGCAGGAGTGTGTGTGTGTGTGTGTTGCTCACTGTTGCTCTAATACTGTTTTTACCCCTCACTTTCCTCACTGACTCTCTTTTTCTCTTCCACATTGTTTCACTTGTTCGACCCTCACGTCACTGCCATTCTTTTCCTTCCTTCTTTCTTTCTTTCCTTCCTGTTTGCTTATTCCTTCTTTGTTCATCGTTATGTTCATCCTTTCTGTCTTGTCCTTTCTATTGTTTGTTCTTTTCTTTTCTGTCTTTCATTGTTTTCCTCCTTGGTTTACTGTTTAATTTCATTCTGACTTTCTTTTGTGGGTTTTGTTTGCTCTTTCTTTCCTTTTTCTCTCTCTGTTTTGCCTACCGCTCTCTCTCGTATGGCATATTCCCATTCTGTTTTTCCCTTGTCTCTCTCTCACACACAGTGTTCTTTGCCTCGTTCTGTCTGGCTGGGTTGTTCGTCGGTGGCAGAGAGTCTGTGTGCTCTCAGATGCGTGCAGAGCCTCCCATCTTCCCGGGCCCACAACCAGGTTCTGCTCTCCTCTCCGCTCCTCCTGTCTGTCTGTCTCACACACTGATTGTGTGTCTGTGTGTTTGGCTAGATGTGAATTAAATGCGTAGATGTCTAAGTTTACTAAGCTGAAATTCAGGCTCTATAATTCAGCCTGTTTTTTGTGAGAAAATAGAAGAGGAACTGCTGAAGAGCAGAGTGGCTGTCTGTTTCCACCCTCTCTCTCTCTCTCTCTCTCTCTCTCTCTCTCTCTCTCTCTCTCTCTCTCTGTCTGTCTGTGTCTTTCTGCTTGCCTGTCTGTCTGCTTTAGTCTCACCATCTCATATCTGAACTTTTTCCATTGAGAAAACACACATACATTAAAAGTTTTTAATTAATTAAATTAAATTTTAATCAACCCTAAAGTGTCCCTGGTGGTATTTAGTGTCAGTCCATTTTAGTTAAAGAAACTGAGGATGCATTAAATTGAACAAAAAAAATTTCAGTAAAGACATTTATATATATAAAAAAAATTTTTTCAAACAAATGTTGTTCAAAAATATGAAGCATGACTGTTTTCAACATTGATAGTGATCAGAAATGTTTCTTGAGCATCAAATCAGTATATTAGATTGATTTCTGAAGGATCATGTGACACTGAAGACTGGAGTAATGATGCTGATAATTAGGGGTGCTCCGATTGATCGGCTACCGATCATTATCGGCCGATAATCATGTTGGGATGATTGATCGGCGGTCTCTAAAAAGGC
>NW_015505281.1:776961-784825 GCF_001515645.1 Sinocyclocheilus grahami | reverse complement strand
ATGCTGTGTTTGTCCTCTCTCTCTCTCTCTCTCTCTCTCTCTCTCTCTCTCTCTCTCTCTCTCTGTCTGTCTGTGTCTTTCTGCTTGCCTGTCTGTCTGCTTTAGTCTCACCATCTCATATCTGAACTTTTTCCATTGAGAAAACACACATACATTAAAAGTTTTTAATTAATTAAATTAAATTTTAATCAACCCTAAAGTGTCCCTGGTAGTATTTAGTGTCAGTCCATTTTAGTTAAAGAAACTGAGGATGCATTAAATTGAACAAAAAAAATTTCAGTAAAGACATTTATATATATAAAAAAAATTTTTTCAAACAAATGTTCAAAATGCAGCGGCACCGTCTCTGTCCGGCGCGGGTGAAATCATTTATATATATAAAAAAAATTTTTTCAAACAAATGTTGTTCAAAAATATGAAGCATGACTGTTTTCAACATTGATAGTGATCAGAAATGTTTCTTGAGCATCAAATCAGTATATTAGATTGATTTCTGAAGGATCATGTGACACTGAAGACTGGAGTAATGATGCTGATAATTAGGGGTGCTCCGATTGATCGGCTACCGATCATTATCGGCCGATAATCATGTTGGGATGATTGATCGGCGGTCTCTAAAAAGGCCGATCTCAAGCTGATGAAGCTGCCGTGAGAGGTTTGGCATGACATGCAGCGGCACCGTCTCTGTCCGGCGCGGGTGAAATCATTATAATGCTGAAGGTGAGGTATTCACCTTCATATTTCTTCATTAGATAACTAAAGTAATTTGAAAACATTGTGTGAGACGTAATTTCACAAACAGCGAGAGTGAATGACCGCGCACGCGCTCTCTCAAAATATGCAAATGTCTTCAAATCACCACACCACATCTGTCTATAAGCGAGCTGCACGCTGCACAGTTGACACGGGAATTGTCACTTGCACAGTCGAGGCAGTGTCACATCGTCACTAAAGTTGATAAATTGCATTACTTTTTAATTCTTGCCAGTGTTTAACCATCCAGCGCTCGCGCGCTCTCCTGGAGACCGTGCGCTCATGGCACACACACGTAATGCCAGGTTCACATTACTCCGTTTGCAGGAGTCATGTTAACGGATTAATAAAGTGCGCACACTGCACACCGTTGCTGTCCGGCAGTTCGTTCAGGAGCGGTGCATCTGCAGCAGTGCAGAGATGGTTTCTGCACAGAGTCTATTTTTGCTGCTCTGCAAGCGCTGAATTAAAGTAACAGCGCATTTTGCAGTAAATATGAACATGGATTGACACGAAAATTGAAATTAATTACACTATAAATGCATATTATTAAAGTCTACTGTGTTTCACAGTTAACACATATAGGCTATGGCTTTTTGGCTAGGTTTAAAGGGAAAGAGCACTTTTAGATAAACAAGGCAATAATAGATGGCACTCGTGGAGGTAGGAAAACAAAGTTCTTTATGAACCGCAGGATTGCATTTAATAAAGATTTAAATGCAAAAGGAAAGGTAATAGAGCTGACTATTTCTGTCAATGGTAAGTTTGTGATTAACGTAAGAAAAGTAGTTTAAATGTTTTGACACTTGCTTGAGCAACTTAATATATAAATCTAGAGTAAATGCAAAAGTAAAAAGCATTGAATAATGTGTTGCTTATGATTATTGTTTAAACATTGAATAAATGTCTAAAAATCCTGATTGGAGTATCACTATAAATAGTTATAAATGATCAAAAAGAAGGCTTTAAAAATATCGGTGATCGGTGTCGGCAGATACTGCTTTCTGTGATCAGCCTCAAAAATCCTGATCTGAGCACCCCTACTGAAAATTCAGCTTTGATCACAATAATTAATTACGTTTTATAATATATTCTCATAGAAAACAGTTCTTTGAAATTGTAATAATATTTCACAATATTATTGTTTTTACTGTATTTTTGATCAAATAAATCCAGCATTAGTGAGCAGAAGACTTATTTAAAAAAAAACATTATTAATCTTACTGAACCCAAACTTTTGAATGGTAGAGTACATTTTATATATTATATAATACATTATTTACAGTTTTAAATATATATGTAATATATGTGACCTTGGACCACAAAACCAGTCATAAGGGTACATTTTCTGAAATTGAGATTTATACATCACCCTAAAGCTGAATAAATAAGAGATACAACTATTTGAAAATCTGGAATCTGAGGGTGCAAAAAAAATCGAAATATTGAGAAAATCATCTTTAAAGTTGTCCAAATGAAGTTCTTAGCAATGGATATTACTAATCAAAAATTAAGTTTTAATATATTTATAGTAGGAAATTTACAAATTATCTTCAAGGAACATGATCTTTATTTAATATTCTAATGATTTTTGGCATAAAATAAAAATCTATAATTTTGACCCATACTATGTATTTTTGGCTATTGCTACAAATATCCCCCAGCGGCTTAAGACTGCTTTTGTGCTCCAGGGTCACATATTGTATAATGATTGTGTAAAAAGTTGTATTTTAAATTAAAAGTATTTATAAATTGTCACATTTGTTGTATTGTCTTTAATTTGCAGTATGCTGATGTAAAGTATGTAAAAAAAATTTTTGCCTTAAAATAACTGGCTCACAATTGAGAACTACAGAAAAACTCAAAAGTACAACAAGTACAATAAAAGGTTAAATGCAAACATTGTAATGCCAGGTTCACATTACTCCGTTTGCAGGAGTCATGTTAACGGATTAATAAAGTGCGCACACTGCACACCGTTGCTGTCCGGCAGTTCGTTCAGGAGCGGTGCATCTGCAGCAGTGCAGAGATGGTTTCTGCACAGAGTCTATTTTTGCTGCGCTGCAAGCGCTGAATTAAAGTAACAGCGCATTTTGCAGTAAATATGAACATGGATTGACACGAAAATTGAAATTAATTACACTATAAATGCATATTATTAAAGTCTACTGTGTTTCACAGTTAACACATATAGGCTATGGCTTTTTGGCTAGGTTTAAAGGGAAAGAGCACTTTTAGATAAACAAGGCAATAATAGATGGCACTCGTGGAGGTAGGAAAACAAAGTTCTTTATGAACCGCAGGATTGCATTTAATAAAGATTTAAATGCAAAAGGAAAGGTAATAGAGCTGACTATTTCTGTCAATGGTAAGTTTGTGATTAACGTAAGAAAAGTAGTTTAAATGTTTTGACACTTGCTTGAGCAACTTAATATATAAATCTAGAGTAAATGCAAAAGTAAAAAGCATTGAATAATGTGTTGCTTATGATTATTGTTTAAACATTGAATAAATGTCTAAAAATCCTGATTGGAGTATCACTATAAATAGTTATAAATGATCAAAAAGAAGGCTTTAAAAATATCGGTGATCGGTGTCGGCAGATACTGCTTTCTGTGATCAGCCTCAAAAATCCTGATCTGAGCACCCCTACTGAAAATTCAGCTTTGATCACAATAATTAATTACGTTTTATAATATATTCTCATAGAAAACAGTTATTTTACAATGTAATAATATTTCGCAATGTTACTGCTTTTACAGTATTAATAATTAACATTTTACAGTTCTACTTCAGAAATGCTCAGACATTTCACTCAAGTCACAGTGCATGTGTTTAAAGAGGGAAATTAGTGAGCTGTGTGTATTTACATCAGGTTTCATCAGTCTGTTTTCATCTTTGGGTTTCACTGTTTGCTTTGTCAAAGGTGCACATGCATGTCCCTGTGTGCTTTTAACATTTTGTGATTAAGACTGTTTAACCATTCCAATTAAAGCAACAGTTCAGCCTTAAATGAAACTCCTCCCACTGGTCCTTAAGCTCCTCCCCTCCCGCATATGTTCATTTTGTGAGAGTTTCAGTGGATCTGACAGAAGATTCAAAGTTTGTTTTCACAGACATCACATTAGAGGTTTTTGAGAGCTCAATCTGTTTGTTTGTGTTTGCCGTCTCTGTGTGCATGTTAAACTGCTCTTGTTTAGAGTGTTTTACCCAGAATGCACCATTCGGACTGATTCTTTAGCTTTCTTTCAGTCAGACAGACACATGTTTAACACCCGTCGCTCTCTCTTGTGTGTCTCTCTGTAGAGCATGACGGTGATGGAGTCACAGAATAACACAGGTGACGTCTCACCAAAGAAGACAACAGTGTTCAAGGTGTGTGTGAAAAAGAGAGATATGTACATTTACAGAGGCTAGTCTGTGATTTTATTCCCATCCAAATCCAGAATATCCAGAAAAAGTTTGTCTCCCACCACAAAAATTCCCAGCTGAATTGTTTTTTGACAAACACCAAGGTCATGACTCGTGTGGTAATTTAATTGCCCTCCGAGTTTATAAGAAGAGATCAATTCAGAAGCAAATTATGGTAACTCTTGTCCTTCACTGTATTATGAAAATAGACTTTTATTTCTGAAATGCTGAAACTACAAGAATAATGTTACATCACCAATCCACTACAGTGAGTGGGAGCAAAAAGACAAAGTTATGTACATTTGTGGCACCAACAGGTATGCAATACATTTTTTAAATACTTAAGTATATTATATACTTTTAGATAAATTACTGCTTGCGTGACTAGTTTTACTAGTTGACCAAGTAGCAGTTATTTTACTATTATTGCTTCTATTAATAGTTTTTGTTAATATTTTGATATTTTAGGTTTTATCTTTATATTCTGTTTTCTTTTTAGTTAGTTGAAAAATTGTTGTTTTTGTCATTTTCATTAATATTTTAAACATATGTCTGTAATTTTTTTTCTCTCCAGTTTTAGCTATTTTAGTACTTCAGGTTAAACTAAATGAAAATGAGAAATTAAGCAGCTAGCTGAAATAAAATAAGTTTAATGTTTATTTTATTTTAATTAATTTTTTTTTATTTTAATTTTTAGTTGGCTTTGGCCCTGCCATGTTGCTGGGTTAAATGGTTTTGTTGTGTTACGTATTTCTTTTTAAAATGACATTGATTATTTGGAAAGTGCAAGACAGTAAAACCATTGCATATCAGTTTTCCTGTTATTAATTCCTGATATTATATATTTGTTGAATATGTGATTCCGAGTTTAAATTGTCGTTTGAAGGACATACATTTTTTTCAAATATAAAATCAAACTCTGGTTTGAAGTGTGAATTTCAGTATCATTTAGATACTATTATAGTTTTTATTATATATTAGATTTTCTTTTTATATTTTATGCTTATATTTTAAATTTAGTTAAATTTTGAATTAGTTTTTCTTGTTGTTTTTTTTTAATATGGCTGTAGTTTATATTATTATTTTTTTTATTTAATTTTTAGTTATGGTTATTTTAGATCAATTTAAACTAAAAAAAAATGAGAAATGTTGCCTTGGCAACTACCTGAAATTAAATGTCTTTTTAATAAGTTTTTTCTATTTTATGTCTTGTCTGTGTATTCAGTTCGGGAATGGTTCAGTAGCGGGTTCGAGGAAGAGGATGTCACAGGGGAACTTCGAGAAGGAGAAAGATCTGTGCATCCAGCTGTTTGATCAGTGGTCCGAATCGGATCAGGTGGAGTTTGTGGAGCATCTGATCTCACGCATGTGTCACTACCAGCACGGCCATATAAACTCGTACCTTAAACCCATGTTACAGAGAGACTTCATCACCGCGTTGCCAGGTAACTAACTCCCATATAAGCACTCGTACCTCAAGCCTTGGATATAACAAATCGTCCTACTCCAACACATGCTTTAGCAGAGTCAGAAATGTGAGCGTCGACACACGGCCAGAGCCGCCCACTTACATCACTTACACACACATCTGACAACATGTACCACAGTTTGTTTTTATGCTAGTTTTTTATGTGAATGTATTTTTGAATATATATATGTATATATACAGTGGGTACGGAAAGTATTCGGACCCCCTTAAATTTTTCACTCTTTGTTATATTGCAGCCATTTGCTAAAATCATTTAAGTTCATTTTTTTTCCTCATTAATGTACACACAGCACCCCATATTGACAGAAAAACACAGAATTGTTGACATTTTTGCAGATTTATTAAAAAAGAAAAACTGAAATATCACATGGTCCTAAGTATTCAGACCCTTTGCTCAGTATTTAGTAGACGCACCCTTTTGATCGAATACAGCCATGAGTCTTTTTGGGAAAGATGCAACAAGTTTTTCACACCTGGATTTGGGGATCCTCTGGCATTCCTCCTTGCAGATCCTCTCCAGTTCTGTCAGGTTGGATGGTAAACGATGGTGGACAGCCATTTTTAGGTCTCTCCAGAGATGCTCAATTGGGTTTAAGTCAGGGCTCTGGCTGGGTCATTCAAGAACAGTCACAGAGTTGTTGTGAAGCCACTCCTTCGTTATTTTAGCTGTGTGCTTAGGGTCATTGTCTTGTTGGAAGGTAAACCTTCGGCCCAGTCTGAGGTCCTGAGCACTCTGGAGAAGGTTTTCGTCCAGGATATCCCTGTGCTTGGCCGCATTCATCTTTCCCTCGATTGCAAGCAGTCGTCCTGTCCCTGCAGCTGAAAAACACCCCCCCAGCATGATGCTGCCACCACCATGCTTCACTGTTGGGACTGTATTGGACAGGTGATGAGCAGTGCCTGGTTTTCTCCACACATACCGCTTAGAATTAAGGCCAAAAAGTTCTCATCAGACCAGAGAATCTTATTTCTATCCATCTTGGAGTCCTCCATGCGGGCTTTCATGTGTCTTGCACTGAGGAGAGGCTTCCGTCGGGCCCCTCTGCCATAAAGCCCTGACTGGTGGAGGGCTGCAGTGATGGTTGGGTTTCTACAACTTTCTCCCATCTCCCGACTGCATCTCTGGTGCTCAGCCACAGTGATCTTTGGGTTCTTCTTTACCTCTCTCACCAAGGCTCTTCTCCGCCGATAGCTCAGTTTGGCCGGACGGCCAGCTCTAGGAAGGGTTCTGGTCGTCCCAAACGTCTTCCATTTAAGGATTATGGAGGCCACTGTGCTCTTAGGAACCTTAAGTGCAGCAGAAATTTTTTTGTAACCTTGGCCAGATCTATGCCTCGCCACAATTCTGTCTCTGAGCTCTTCAGGCAGTTCCTTTGACCTCATGATTCTCATTTGCTCTGACATACACTGTGAGCTGCAAGGTCTTATATAGACAGGTGTGTGGCTTTCCTAATCAAGTCCAATTAGTATATTCAAACACAGCTGGACTCAAACGAAGGTGTAGAACCATCTCAAGGATGATCAGAAGAAATGGACAGCACCTGAGTTAAATATATGAGTGTCACAGCAAAGGGTCTGAATACTTAGGACCATGTGATATTTCAGTTTTTCTTTTTTAATAAATCTGCAAAAATGTCAACAATTCTGTGTTTTTCTGTCAATATTGGGTGCTCTGTGTACATTAATGAGGAAAAAAAATGAACTTAAATGATTTTAGCAAATGGCTGCAATATAACAGAGTGAAAAATTTAAGGGGGTCTGAATACTTTCCGTACCCACTGTATATTAGGGGTTGCACCGACAAGTCGACTTCAATGCTCTGCCATGACGCTTAAAGCTTGGCGTCGACTAGTCGCTGGTCCTATAGAGGGTGCAACAGGATAAGAAATCTTTGAAGAACTTCCACATTTACGCTCCGTTTCCAAACAGTTCAAATGACAAATAAATGCATACTCTGAAAGCGCTCCACAAGACATGTGTGACTATATTACTGGATGCTCGAAATTGTTGTACAGGTAAGTTAATCGCCGTTCTAATCTAATGCGCTGCAGCACTGTAACGCACACACACAGGCTACAGACAGTAGCGCGTACATCACGCGCAGATCGTGCGCACAGAATCATTCAGTGCGGAAATGTATTGTCAACACTGTTCTATGATTTTTCAATAAAATAGCTAAGAAACTGAAAAGTTCAAGCATATATTTCTTAA
>NW_015505281.1:771675-776562 GCF_001515645.1 Sinocyclocheilus grahami | reverse complement strand
GTGTGTATGTATAAAAACAGTATATATGCATAATAATAATTATTATTATTATATTAAATAATTATTATTTATTCCTCAGGTATTTTTAACATAGATATACTTGTAACCACATAACTGGAAAAAAAAAAAAAGTTGATAATTAAAAAAAGAGAATTTTTTCTTTTAGTATAAACCTAAATTATAGTTTCTTTATTAGTACTGTCCTAAACGATAAATAAATAATAATAATATTATTATATAAGTTTGTTAGCTTTTTATAGCAAAAATAAAATACAATAAACAGAAACAAAGCATATATACATATAACATTTTGTATCTGTGTGTGTGTGTAAAACATTTGTTTACAACATTAACCGGATATATAGATATGGTTATATACATTCTATATATACTTGTAACCACATTAATAAACAAAAACAAAAAAAGATTTTAAGAATTACTTTTTTTTTTTTTTAATTAGTACCGACCTGTATTAATTATTTCACATTTTGTTTGTTTATATATAGACATTTGAACTGCTTAGGACAAACAAGGGACAACTGTGAAATAGATTATTCAGGGCTCTCAGTACAGTACAGTACAGTAGCTCTCACTGAATCTCTTTGTTTGTAGCTCAGGGTCTGGATCACATAGCGGAGAACATCCTCTCGTTTCTCGACGCTCGTTCTCTGTGCTCTGCTGAGCTGGTCTGTCGAGAATGGCAGCGGGTCATTTCAGACGGGATGCTCTGGAAGAAGCTCATCGAGAGGATGGTGCGCACAGACCCGCTGTGGAAAGGCCTGTCAGAGCGCCACCAGTGGTAAAAACACACACAGACGCTCATGCTTTCTTACTCTGAACAAACATGTGTAAAACTGTGCAATCTTCTTTTAAAATCTTGATTGTTGTTGTAAAAGACAAGTACAAAATGATATGGTCCACAATAACTTATATTAAAATAATGTATATTATGTGTGTATATATTAAAATACACAAAAGCATAGTGTAGTTTTTTATGAGAAATGTTGCCTTGGCAAATAGCTGTAAAAAATTATATATATTAGTGCTTAAATTTAAGCTAACCGAAAATAAGAAATGTTTACTTGGAAACTAGCTGTTTTTATGGTTTTCATTTTAGTTAGAGATAATAATAGGCTGAGTAATAATAAAATAAAATAAAATTCAATTGTAAATAAATGTGCTCCAGGTGTGCATCAGTAATCAAGTTTGTTGTCAGTTATTCCTTATTAATACCATGTCATCTGTCATCTGTCAGTCAGAACAGTGTTTCTTATTTTGCCTTTAATAACTCATTTTTGTTGACTGCAAATTTGAACACATGCCTGAAATATTAGGACCATGTGCTTTGGTGTGAATCATAATTAGTGCTGACAAACTCAGATATACATGTGATGATTGTGATTAATCACAATGCCCATCACTCCTGTGAGATCATCGACAAGCTGACAGTATTTTAAGTAGGGCTGAACGATTTTGGAAAATATTCTAATTGCGATTCTTTTTACCAATATTGCGATTGCGATTTAATATGCAATTTATTTTTTAAAGCTCTTTATGTTCTGTATTATTCAACAAAGACAAGCTATAAATCATTGTATAGTATGACCAACACACTATTAGATTCAGATACAGATGTTCTTTTCTGTAGGCCAGGCCTATTTGTTACGATGAAATTAGGTGATGCATGAATTGATATGAATGACATTTTTATTTAACAACTACAATCACAGTATATTGACTGATTTGTTGAACTTCCAACCTTGTAAGCATGTAATAATTATGACAGCATAAAGCAAATAACAAATAAGCTTGGTGTAAACATTAATATGAAAGTCAGTAACAAATCACACAAACTAAAGTAGATTGCAGAAATATAAATACAAATCTGTTGCTTTACCACACTACTTTAGGTAATTCAAGCTCACTGTAATAAACATATGTAAACATGTGCGCTGTACTTTTTAAACACTGTCTGTTAACTTTAGACCAGTGGTTCTCAAACTTTTTTGATCCTGCCTCCCTTTAAACCTATAAAAAAAATCTTTCCACCTCAGAGTACCAAATAATTTCACTAAACATTATGAAAAGTGTATGCTTTTTTTTAACGTTTAAAAAAAACAAAAACTCCTGCATCACTTGAAACATTGAAAAATAGCATAGAGAGAATAAATGTTATTATTCTATCTCTCTGTTATTTATTTATTTTTTGTGGGTTTCTTGCTGTCCGCTAAGACACACACAGGCTTTCCTCCTCACCAACGACATTAAACACCGTGTCTACACCGGACGCGAGCGGCAAAACACAGTAGAAATCATTATAATCAGTGACGCTGTATACACTGGATGCCGTGCGACATTAAACTGATGCCTTGTTCTATTTAAGAACACACCTCTTTACTCTCGCGTGTCACGTGACCGAGTGTAATCGCAGCCTCTATAATAGTGTAATATTACAGCCTCTATAATAGTGTAATATTATCGCAAATGCAATTAATCGTTCAGCCCTAATTTTAAGTGTTCGTATGTAAAATGTGTTAATATTAATTAATCATGTATGTAATGAAGATGGTGGGTGTGCATTCTTTCTCAGTACTTGATTTTTATTTTATTTATTTAATATCTACTTTTACCATTTTTACCACACAGGATTATTTTCATTAATGAGAACTACAAAAACTTTTTCCTTACCTAATAAAATAAACAAAAATTTATATTTTTCATCTTATTTTAATTCAGCTAGTTGCCAAGGCATTTAGTTTAAGTTGAAGTACTAAAATAACTAAAACTAAAACTTAATAAAAACTATGTAGACATATTTTAAAAAGACTATTTATTATAGTTAACTAAATCTAAAACCATTAACTGTAAAACTGTTAAAACAGTAATTAAAATAAAGTCATGCCATGCAAATGCTCTTGATCAATTTTTCTTGTTTTCGTTCCCAGGGAGAAATATTTATTTAAGAACCGAACAAACGAGGTTCCGCCCAATTCATACTACCATTCACTCTATCCCAAAATTATACAAGACATTGAGGTGAGCGTCCATCCATTCCATAAATCTGTCCGTCCAGTTACAACCTCATTCATCGGATTGCCTTTTCATCCATCCATCCACCCACCCTTTCACTCATTCATGCTCCTGTTTCTTCATTCTGTTTGTTTAGACTATTGAAGCAAACTGGCGTTGTGGACGTCACAATCTCCAGCGGATTCAGTGCCGGTCAGAGAACAGTAAAGGTGTTTACTGCCTTCAGTACGACGATGACAAGATCATCAGCGGCCTGCGAGACAACTCCATCAAAGTACCTATCTGTTTGTCTGTCTGTCTGTCGATCTGTCTATCTTTCGGTCTTGTCTATCTGTATGTCTGTTGATCTGTCTGTCTTGTCTTGTCGGTCTGTCTGTCTGTTGATCTGTCTGTCTGTCTGTCTGTCTGTTGTGGTGATTATCACATTCTCTCTGTCTCTGTCAGATCTGGGACAAACAGTCTCTGGAGTGTCTGAAGGTCCTGACGGGTCACACTGGCTCAGTTCTGTGTCTGCAGTACGATGACAGAGTCATAGTGACGGGCTCCTCTGATTCGACTGTCAGGTACTTGCACACTAATATTGCCGTGGCATAATTGCTAACAGATTTTACACTTCTGTTTGAAAGTTTGGGGTCAGTTAGATTTTATTTTTTTGAAAGAAAGAGAGAAATTAGTACATTTATTCATCAAGCATGCATTAAATTGATCAAAAGTTACATAAAAAACATTTATAGTGTTACAAAAGATTTCCAATTCGAATAAATGTTGTTCTTTTGAACTTTCTATGCACAGAATCCTGAAAAATAAAATGTAACATGGTTTTCATAAAACATATTAACATTTATAATAATTAGAAATGTTGCTTGAGAAACAAATCAGCATATTAGAATGATTTCGGAAGGATCGCTGGTGCAGGGTTATTGTAGTTAAACTAAAACCATTTATAAAAAAAGTCCTTATTAACTGAAATATTAACTCAAATACAGTGGGGAAAATATTTATTTGATCCCCTGCTGATTTTGTAAGTTTTCCCACTTACAAAGAAATGACGGGTCTATAATTTTTATGGTAGGTTTATTTTAATGGATAGAGACAGAATACCAACCAATAAATCTAGAAAAAATGCATTATATAAAGGTTAGAAATTGATTTGCATTTCCGTGAGTGAAATAAGTATTTGATCCCCTACCAACCAGCAAGAATTCTGGCTCCCACAGATTGGTTATGTGCCCATCTGGAACACAGATTAGTCCTGTCACTTTAAGAAGTTACTCATAATGTCAGCTCGTTAGGTGTATAAAAGACACCTGTGCACACAATCTGTATCTTCCATTCCAACCTCTCCCACCACCATGGGCAAGACCAAAGAGCTGTCAAAGAATGTGAGAGACAAGACTGTAGATCTGCACAAGGCTGGAATAGGCTACAAGACCATAAGCAAGAAGCTTGGAGAGAAGGAGACAACTGTTGGTGCGATTATTCGGAAATGGAAGAAATACAAAGCAACCATCAATCGGCCTCGGTCTGGAGCTCCGTGCAAGATCTCGCCTCATGGTGTAAGGATGATCATGAGAAAGGTGAGGGATCAGCCCCGAACTACACGGGAGGAGCTTGTTAATGATCTTAAGGCAGTTGGGACCACAGTCACCAAGCAAACCATTGGTAACACACTACGCCGCAATGGACTGAAATCCTGCAGCTCCCGCAAGGTCCCCCTGCTCAAGAAGGCACATGTACAGGCCCGTTTAAAGTTTGCCAAAGAACATCTAAATGATTCAGAGAAGGCTTGGGAGAAAGTGCTGTGGTCAGATGAGACCAAAATTGATCTCTTTGGCATTAACTCGACTCGCCGTGTTT
>NW_015505281.1:767022-768268 GCF_001515645.1 Sinocyclocheilus grahami | reverse complement strand
GTCTGTCTGTCTGTTGATCTGTCTGTCTTGTCTTGTCGGTCTGTCTGTCTGTTGATCTGTCTGTCTGTCTGTCTGTCTGTTGTGGTGATTATCACATTCTCTCTGTCTCTGTCAGATCTGGGACAAACAGTCTCTGGAGTGTCTGAAGGTCCTGACGGGTCACACTGGCTCAGTTCTGTGTCTGCAGTACGATGACAGAGTCATAGTGACGGGCTCCTCTGATTCGACTGTCAGGTACTTGCACACTAATATTGCCGTGGCATAATTGCTAACAGATTTTACACTTCTGTTTGAAAGTTTGGGGTCAGTTAGATTTTATTTTTTTGAAAGAAAGAGAGAAATTAGTACATCAAGCATGCAAGCATGCATTAAATTGATCAAAAGTTACATAAAAAACATTTATAGTGTTACAAAAGATTTCCAATTCGAAGTTCTTTTGATCTTTTGAACTTTCTATGCACAGAATCCTGAAAAATAAAATGTAACATGGTTTTCATAAAACATATTAACATTTATAATAATTAGAAATGTTGCTTGAGAAACAAATCAGCATATTAGAATGATTTCGGAAGGATCGCTGGTGCAGGGTTATTGTAGTTAAACTAAAACCATTTATAAAAAAAGTCCTTATTAACTGAAATACAGTGGGGAAAATATTTATTTGATCCCCTGCTGATTTTGTAAGTTTGCCCACTTACAAAGAAATGACGGGTCTATAATTTTTATGGTAGGTTTATTTTAATGGATAGAGACAGAATACCAACCAATAAATCTAGAAAAAATGCATTATATAAAGGTTAGAAATTGATTTGCATTTCCGTGAGTGAAATAAGTATTTGATCCCCTACCAACCAGCAAGAATTCTGGCTCCCACAGATTGGGTATGTGCCCATCTGGAACACAGATTAGTCCTGTCACTTTAAGAAGTTACTCATAATGTCAGCTCGTTAGGTGTATAAAAGACACCTGTGCACACAATCTGTATCTTCCATTCCAACCTCTCCCACCACCATGGGCAAGACCAAAGAGCTGTCAAAGAATGTGAGAGACAAGACTGTAGATCTGCACAAGGCTGGAATAGGCTACAAGACCATAAGCAAGAAGCTTGGAGAGAAGGAGACAACTGTTGGTGCGATTATTCGGAAATGGAAGAAATACAAAGCAACCATCAATCGGCCTCGGTCTGGAGCTCCGTGCAAGATCTCGCCTCATGGTGTAAGGATGATCATGAGAAAGGTGAGGGATC
>NW_015505281.1:740149-766903 GCF_001515645.1 Sinocyclocheilus grahami | reverse complement strand
CGAGAACCTCCTTCCCTCAGCCAGAACACTGAAGATGGGTCATGGATGGGTCTTCCAGCATGACAATGACCCAAAACATACCGCCAAGGCAACAAAGGAGAAACTTCGAGTTGCCAAACAAGAGCCAAGAAACCTTAAGTATTTAGAAAGTATCTGTAAAGAGGAGTGGGTCAAAATCCCTCTTGAGATGTGTGCAAACCTGGTGAACAACTGCAAGAAACGTCTTACCTCTGTGCTTGCCAACAAGGGTTTCTGCACCAAGTACTAAGTCATGTTTTGCTTGGGGATCAAATACTTATTTCACTCACTGAAATGCAAATCAATTTCTAACCTTTATATAATGTGTTTTTTTCTGGATTTTTTGGTTGGCATTCTGTCTCTATCCGTTAAAATAAACCTACCATAAAAATCGCAGACCCTTCATTTCTTTGTAAGTGGGCAAACTTACAAAATCAGCAGGGGATCAAATAAATATTTTCCCCACTGTAAAAATCTATAAAAAAAAATTATTTTTATTTTGTTGAACCTGATGTACTAAAATAACTAAAACAAAACTATAATAGGATATGAATGTATTAGTTTTTCTTTCAGTTTTTAAGTTTTTATCAGGTTTTAGTTATTTTACTACTTCAAAAAATTACTTTTAAAGTATTTTAGCACTTCTAAACCCACAAAGAAAAAACATTTTTATTTTACGTAATGAAATAAATGATAACTGAAATAAAATAAAATATTAAAAAAAAACTAAACATTTTTTATTTCATTTAACTTGATGTGCTAAAATAATTCAGACTAAGAAATTTAATGATAGATATTTTATTATTAACTAAACACTAAAACAGATTAAAATTGAGTTAAAACATTTTTGGTCTGAGCATGAGATTAATCTGTACACATTTTTCTAATCTTCACATTAATCTCTTTAAAATGCTTTCTAAAAATCTTTACCCAGTAGTCCTGAACAGCTATAAAAGTCTAAAAGTATGGGAGTCCTTAAGCTGGAAAATAAAAATATGATGTGCTGCAAATCTATACTAGATAATTAGTTTTAAATGTTTGACATACATACTGCCTCCAGCTGAAGGATCTCCATGGAAACAATGACCTCACTTCCCTAGAATCATTTAAAGCTCCAGCCGGAGCTCTGTCACCTTTTCCAGTGCGAGTATGTGTGTGTTTCTCTCACCTGTGAGAGTTTGAGGGAATGAGCTGTACAGCTGCATAAATCAGGTTTGCGTCACTCCCGAGTGGAAGCGCAAACGGCCGGACGTTTAACACCTGGAGAGGGAAGCGGCTTTTTAATGTGATGGTGTTTACAGAGCATTAACACATCAGTTGGCCGAGTTCAGCTGGAGCAGGATGTTTCAGCTGCTGGTGAGGTCGTTCACGTGCAATTTACAGTCCATCCATGTTTTGCACCTGCTGCGCTTGTTAATTTATGCCACTAGAGCTTTGCCTCTTACTTAGTTTGTTTTAACAACAGCTTTGCCAAAAGAGTGTAGCAGTTATTACAGAAGATATTTAGTACTTGAATTGTTGAAAAAATAGTGTAGGAATCTATTATTTCTTTAAGCCGTTTTGTTTTAAGGAAATTCTGTGCCACCAAAAAAGTTAAAAGGATGCATTAAATTGATCAAAATTGTCAAAACACATTAATAATGTTACTATATATATATATATATCAAATAAATGCTGCTCTTTTCTAATCTTTTCATCAAAGAATCTTGAAAAAAAAATGTATCACCGTTTTTAAAAAGATATGAAGCAGCACAAATGTTTTCAACATTGATAATAATCAGAAATGTTTCTTGAGCAGATCCTTTTTGAAGGATCATGTGACACTGTAATAATGCTGAATATACAACTTTCCCATCACCGGAATAAATTACATTTTTACAAAATATTCAGATTGAATTAAAATTTGAATATTTCACACTATTACTGTTTTTACTGTATTTTTGATCAAATAAATGGTGAGCAGAAGATACTTCGTTCAAAAACATAAAAAAAATCTTACTTAAAATTCCAAACTTTTGTAGAGCAGTGTCAGTGAGAATTCTTTCAAATGTAATATTAAATATTTTATTGTAAACAGACAGAAATTTCAATAATCCATACACATTTTGTTCATATCGAAAATATTTAGCTAGAAATTGCTTTTTCTTAGTGATTCTGTCTAAATGAATATCTAAAGGTAAAATGGGTAAAATGGACCTTATACTTATTTTAGTGTCATTGAGATACTAATATAATTTTTACTAATATATATTTTTATATTTTATTTTATTTCTGTTTATTAATAATTTATATTTTTCATTTTTCATTTGTTACTTTTTTTAGTAATTTTGTTTTTTGACATTTTATGAGTTTAAATTTTTTATTGAAATGTCTATATAGTTTTTATAAATTTATATAAATATAAATTTAGTTTTAGTTATTTCAGTACATCAAGTTAAACTAGATAATTCTATTTATTTTATTAATTTTAATTAATTTCTTTTGACTTTTTTTTTATTTCAAGTAACAAAATGTTGTTTCGTAATGGCTTTAGTGTTAGTTTTAGTTAACCGTAATAACCTCCCTTACAGTAGTTGTACTCATGTTCCCTTCATAATGTGTCCTAATCTGCAATATTTTTCTGTCTGTCTGTCTCAGGGTGTGGGATGTTGTTTCTGGTGAGGTTCTCAACACTCTGATCCATCACAACGAGGCGGTTCTGCACCTGCGCTTCTGTAACGGTCTCATGGTGACGTGTTCGAAAGATCGCTCCATCGCGGTGTGGGACATGGCGTCTGCAACCGACATCAGCCTGCGCCGCGTGCTCGTGGGTCACCGCGCCGCCGTCAACGTGGTGGACTTCGATGACAAATACATTGTGTCTGCGTCTGGAGACAGAACCATAAAAGTGAGCGGGTGGGAGTGGTCAGTGGGTGGGCGGGGCTTTAGAGATGGGTGATTGGCAGCTGTAGTGTGATGATGATGTAGATGAAAGACGTTTCGAATGTTTGCAGGTGTGGAGCACAAGCACGTGTGAGTTTGTACGGACGCTTAATGGTCACAAGCGTGGCATCGCTTGCCTTCAGTACAGAGACAGACTCGTGGTCAGCGGGTCCTCGGACAACACCATCAGGTTTTTTAAATTTAATTATTTGTTTTTATTTATTTAATTAGTTTATTTATTCTTTTTTTATATATATATATATTTTACATTTATTAATGGATAAATACAGTAAAACTAAATGATCATTTATTTATCATTACACATTAATGTCAATACATAAATATGTGAGTGTGAAATGAGAACAATATGTATTGATTGAAGAAATTTCATTATTTTAGTGTTAATAATATATTTAACATTTAATTTGGTAAATTTCTCATTGGTGTACACTTCCATTTAAATGTTTTATGAAATTAAGATTTTTTTTTTATTTTTTATTTTTTTTAAAGAAATCTCTTCTGCTGATCAAGGCTGCAATTATTTGATCAAAAACATAGTATAAACGGTAATATTGTGAAATATTATTACAATTTAAAATAACTGTTTTCTGTGTGAATATATTTTAAAATGTAATTTATTCCTGTGATCAAAGCTGAATTTTCAACATCATACTACAGTGTTCAGTGCCACATGATCTTTCAGAAATCATTCTGATGATTTACTGCTCAATAAACATTTCTCATTATTATCAGTGTTGAGAACAGCTTCATATATTTTTTTTCAGGATTATTTGATGAATAGAAAGTTCAAAAGAACAGCATTTCTTTAAAATAGAAATCTTTGGAAACATTGTAAAGGTGTTTAGTCACTTTGATCAATTTAATACATCTTTCCTGAATAAAATTGTATTTAATTTAAAATTCTTGGTGACCCAAAACTTTTGAACAGTACTGTATTTATAAGAATTTATGTATAAGGAGATACATAAGTACCTTTTGTAGGAACTGATTAGTTCCCTTTCTAGGGAACTCCACGCTGCGCACCCTGGGGGACACATTGGGGAATTCAGCGTGCATGACAGTCTGAAGCATGTGTGAAACAACGCCAATCTATTGGTCCACCTGGCCCTTGACATCATAGCCCATGATGGCCCATAAGTATAAAAGGGCACCTGCTGAATATGTTATCCTCTTTGCTGTCTTCAGGAGCCATCTGTTTGAAGTGCGTGTGATAGACCAGGGCGAAGAGCGTTGTGGAGAGAGTGTGCCGCTATGCCCGAGGTTTCTGTCACGTGTCTTGGTCACGTGTCTTGGTCAGGAGCTTGCGTGTTCAGTGCGTGAGGGCTCTGAACGCGATCATTGTGAGTGTCTCCAATGAGAAGCTCCCATTTCCTAGAGCCTAGCTATCTGAGGATAGCTATGTGATAGCTCAGTGATTGCTCCCCTGCCTAGGGTTTTAAGTAGCTGTCTCTTGAACCCTTGCCTAGACGGCGCTATCTCCCCTGCTAGGGTTTTAAGTAGATAGCCCACTCTCTGTGGTCTAGGTAGTCTCAGTCGGTCCCCCTTATGGTAGCCCCTTCCTAGGTAGATAGCTATTGGAGGGTAGCTATGTGCAAGCTCAGTGATTGCTCCCCTGCCTAGGGTTTTAAGTAGCTGTCTCTTGAGCCCTTGCCTAGACGGCGCTATCTCCCCTGCTAGGGTTTTAAGTAGATAGCCCACTCTCTGTGGTCTAGGTAGTCTCAGTCGGTCCCCCTTATGGTAGCCCCTTCCTAGGTAGATAGCTATTGGAGGGTAGCTATGTGCAAGCTCAGTGATTGCTCCCCTGCTTTGGGTTTTAAGTAGCGGTCTCCTTGAGCCCTTGCTTAGACAGTGCTATCTCCCCTGCTAGGGTTGTAAGTAGATAGCCCACTCTCTCTGGTCTGGGCCGCTTTGCAGGAAGATTTTGCCTGGCTATCTAGGCTAGCTGTGTATGGTTATTCTGGTCTGCAAGCCTTCATAAGACCTTTAGGACATAGCTATCTGAGGATAGCTGTGCTCTTAACTTGGGTAAGATGTTCCCCTTCATCTAATTGGGTTCCCCATTTCTGCCAAGTTGTGTGAGCAGCCCGTGGCACAGTAGCATGACCCCTTTCTGAGGAAAGGCTTGGTGTATGTCTGTCGCTTCCTTGGTGCTCCCCCACACGGCATGGTTGGATTTCCCCTAGGGGGCACAGTGTGGAGTTCCCTAGAAGGGGAATGTCTCAGGTTACGCATGTAACCATGGTTCCCTGAGAGGGAACGAGACACTGCGCCCCCTCGCCATGCCTTCGGCCTGCCTTTTTACATCTCCTTCAGACAGCTAAGTGGATGACGTATTCAGTAGGTGCCCTTTTATACTTCCGAACCCCCGCCTATGACGTCATGGGCCAGGTGGACTAATAGATTGGCGTTGTTTCACACGTGCTTCAGACACCGGTCATGCAGGCTGCATTCCCCAATGTGCACCCTAGGGGGCGCAGCGTCTCGTTCCCTCTCGGGGAACCATGGTTACATTCGTAATCCGAGACGTTTTATGCTCAAAAAATGACAAAAAAGCATCATAAAGGTATTTATGATTGACAGAATGACTGGCTTTATAAAACAAGTTTCTGAAGTCATACAAAATCTAGTGTGAGAAATCATTGCCCCTTCCCGTTTTTCAGTAAATATTGCTTAAATTTAAATGTTTTCCTCACACAAAACTATCGTAAGCATTCAAAAGGTTGTATAGACTTCTATTATGATTTTTTTTTTTTTTGTCCTTGAGTCCTCAGTCTGCAGTCTTAATTTTTTGTTTTCCACAGAAGAAAAAAGTCATGCTGGTTTGGTAGAAGTAAATGACAGAATAAAAATTTCTAGGTGGACTAACCCTTTAAATGCTCTATAAAACCTCTCAAATTTTTAGTTTTCCACTAAAGAAAAATTCATGCAGGTTTGGTATGAGTAAATGATGACAATTAAAATATCTATGAATGCTCTATAAAATCTCTCAAACCTTTAACATACACGTGTGTGTGTGTGTGTGTGTGTGTGTGTGTGTTCAGACTGTGGGACATTGAGTGTGGCGCTTGTCTGCGTGTGCTGGAGGGTCATGAGGAGCTCGTGCGCTGCATCAGATTCGACAACAAGAGGATCGTGAGCGGAGCATATGATGGGTGAATAAACACACACACACACTCACAGCACCATCTGTTACTGACCGGCCGTTCATCTGTCAAACTGGTTAATATCGAGCAGCCATAACTCACCCGCTCATTCTCTCTTCCTCTGCAGGAAAATTAAAGTTTGGGATTTACAGGCTGCTCTGGATCCTCGGGCCCCCGCCAGCACATTATGTCTGCGTACACTCGTGGTGTGTCTGAATAATGTCGTCTTCATATTTATGTTTTGTAATCTGTTTTTATAATACTCTTAATTGTTTTGTTGTTACATTCACATATGATAAAACTGAACAACCACAAGATGTCACTGCAAGTTTATTTGTTCTGCTAGTTACCTCAGAAAGTTTGAAATAATCATTTCGTTAACCTGTTTGGGAATATGTAAAATATAATTCATACTTCTCAAATAAGCAGTCACCGAGTGCTACTTTAAAGCCAGTTTGCCAAGCTACAGGCTACTAGAAATAATAGTATTGAAAACACAGGGACATATGGGAACGTAGTGGCAGCCTAAATGAAGTGAATTAGTTAATTTTTTGTTGAAATGGTTCATTTAAACAACTGCTTCACTAAAGAATTGCATTCCTAGCTGTACTGTTAAACAAACTTTGAAGCAAATTGATTCACTAAAAGAACTGGATTCTCAAACCTATTCACTAAAAGAATGTGATTCCCAGCTGTACTGTTAAACAAACTTTGAAACAAAATGATTCATTAAAAGAATTGAATTCCCAAACTGATTCCTTAAAAGAATTAGATTCTTGGCTGGACTGTGAAACAAATCGATTCACTAAATGAATTAGATTCCCAAACTGATTCACTAAAAGAACTAAATTCCTGGCTGTAATATTAAACAAACTGTAAAGCAAACCATTTTAAAAAGAATCGATTCACCATATCAGTTGGGTCATCACTGTATTTCTTTAACTCCCTGTGTTTTTAATACTAGTATTTCTAGTAGTCCGCAGTTTTACGAACTAGCTTCAGAGTGGTTTCCCCAGCACTAGGTGACTGCTGATTTGAGAATCATGAATTTTGTTTTGCATACATTTCCATATACGTTAACTGAATCATTATTTCAGCAGCTGAGCAATTAATACGCTGCTAAAACATGTAGGTACGTCAGTAGTGTTGCTGTGTTTACTCCTCAACACCATACTCCCGTTTCTGACAGACCTCTGCAGTGTTTGCATGTGCGTTACCTTATGTTTTCATGTTCCTTTAAGTGTGTGTTGTCATGGTAACCTCTTGCAGGAGCATTCTGGGCGTGTGTTCCGACTGCAGTTTGATGAGTTCCAGATTATTAGCAGTTCCCATGACGACACGATCCTTATATGGGACTTCCTGAACGTCTCCACCAATGGCCAGCCGGAGAGGCGTTCGCCCTCACGGACATATACATACGTCTCCAGATAGCAGGTACACACACAGCGCACACAGTCATTCGGCAGATTCGTATTTTACTATGTATGCTAGTTTTAGGTCTAGTTTAGCTTTAACTATGTTTGGTGGTTTTACATGTTTGTCAGAAAGCCAAAATCTGGTTTGCAAACTTTAAGTCTGACCACCAAGCATGTATTTAGTTAAAGTCTTTCACTCGGTTTAGTTTTCATTAATACAATAGTGTTTATTATAGTTTTTAATCTATTATATTTTGTAATATATTATTTTATATTTATAATATTAATGTTTAAACCATAAAATATTAAATAAGTAAATATTTTTCATTGGTAGTTTTATTTATCTGTCTATTTATTAGTATAATGTCTAATTTATTCATTAAATACTTTTCTTTAGTTGTTCAGTTTCATTTCCGTTCATATTGTAATGGTTATTATATTTACAATGTGTTTTTCATAGTTTTGAAAATTCATTTATTAAAATATTTTTTGTCTAAAATTCTATTTAGTTTTTTAGTGTTTATTATAGTTGTCTTTATATGTTATTATTTTATATTTGTATCATGTTAAAACCATAAAATGTTAAATATTAAGATATTTTTCATTGGTAGTATTTATTGTTGTCATTTATTTGTTCATTAAATATCTCAATAGTTCTGATTCATTTTCTTCATGTTGTAGGGGTTAATTATATTTGCATATTTTTATTTTTTAAAACTTTTTTTACTTCATATTTCAGGGTTATTATAGTGTTTGTTATAGTTTATTGTCTTTATTTTATACTTTATTTTGTGTTATGTTGAAACCTTAAAAATATTCGATAAACTATTTGTCAGTATTTATTGTTTTCGTTTATTTGTTCTTTAAATACGCTTCTCTATAGTTTTGTTTCTTTTTTGTTCATATTGTAGCGGTTGCTATGTGGTGCAATTAATTTTTTATTGGATAGAAAATCAGTTTAAAGTGTTTTTGTCTGTAATTCTATTTAGTTTACATACATATTATAGTCATTATATTGTTATTTTAAAACAATAAATATTAAATACAAAAACGGAAGTGTTTTTCACATGTTCATATTGTAGTGGGTATTATAGTTGCAATTTATTTTTCATTCTTTTAAATATTAATTGAGCGGTTGTCTGTCTCATCTGTTCAGGTGCCTCTTCTATGTGCCAGTGTGTCCTGGGAGAGCTGAGAGCTGATTGGTTGTTGGCCGTGTCCGTCACAGAATGGTGCCTAAGGATCCGCCTCCTCTTCTCTGTCTGACTGCAAACTTACAGAAAAACATACACAGACTCATGCTTTGCCAAACACACACACTAAAGATTCAAACACTCACACCATTGGGTTTCAGCACTGTTCTGCTTTATCCAGTGGGGAAAAGACAAGCACAATCACACACACGGACGTTTATCTGTATTATCACTGCTGCTCAAATAACCTGAAAATCTGCACTACTAATAGCTCATATCCACACGGGGATCGCTGAAGCTGGGATTCTGGGAGTGGCGTACGGATGAAGGACAGGTAAATGAGACTTTGCGGACTGCTGTGCGAGAGAAAGGGACTCGGCAAACTCTCGCGGAATGAAAGAAACGGTTCGGGACGTCTGCCGCCTTTGGCTTTCATGCCACATCTCTCTTCAGCACCAGGGACACACGTGTTTTTCAGGATGACGGCGTGAAGCAGAGGTCCGTCTGCATGCATGCGAGGATCAGCTGGGTGACTGGCTGCTCTGATGCCTCTTTCGTCTTTAGTTTTGATGATTTTGTTTTTCTATTTAATTGTCCTCTTTGTCTCTCCTGTATGGTTCTGCTAGGCATTGTATGTCTTTGTCACTCAATGTCTGGTTTGATTTCTCTCTGCCTGCTTGCTCATCGAGGGCTGAATCTAGTTGTAAACAAAATTGTCTCGTCAGATTGTGTTGTATATTAAAAAAGAGTTTTTTTTAAGAAAAAAATATTGTGAATAAAGTATTTGACCATGCTTGATGTATCAGTCTAAGGCCTGAAACATGCTTTACACAAGTGCACAGATTTCTTGTGGTTCAAATGCAGTTGCGTTTTCCTCTTTGCTCAGTTTTTTCCTCTTTCAGATCAACTGCTGTTGTGGCGGAGCGCAGGTTTGAAGAGAATCTTCCTGAGCAGGTTAGTTTAAGTTTATTAAGCTGTTGACATGTTTATAGCAGCTAGCTAAATGATAACAGGTGTTTTAAAGTCACAGACGTGTGAAGGAGACTATCGGCTCCTTGTTTTTGTTTAACGGGTTGGTCAAGATTTTCCACCAAGTATGCAAAGCAGTGACATTTTACTATCTTTCATATACCATTATTGTTTTTGTATTTTGAATTAGACAACAAGAGGATTTTTTTTTTTTTTTTTTTTCAGTTTTAAATTTAAAATTTAATATTTTGTTTGTTTTTGTTTTTTTGTCTTTTTTTTAATTAGTTTTTTAAAAAATATATATGTGTATATAGCTTATTAATTATTTACCTGTCTATTTTATCTATCAATTTATTTATTTGGTTTGTTCATTTAGTTATTTTAGTATTTGAGAAATTTTGCCTTGGCGACTAGCTGAAATAAAATAAATCAGGGTTATAATCATTACATAAAACTAAAACCATAAACAAATGTGATTACTTGAAATATAATAAACACTAACTGCGTGTATATATATGTATATGTGTGGTTATTATATTTCAAGTAATCAAAATATATATTTTTTATTTTAGTTTTATGTAATAATTATAACCCTAATGCGTAGAGCAGGGGTTTTCAATCTTTTAGATGCCAAATGTTGATAATTGATAATCTTTGTGCTAAGGACCCCAAGGCATCTTTGTAGTTTCTCGTAACCATATTTACTTCATACTATGAAAAATTAATATCATAAATATCTTATCTGGAGAATATTTAGCTTGTGTTAAATTTACTTAGTGAATTATTTTTTTTAATCATTTTAAAAATCAGTTTAATCTGTATTTTAATCTTATGTTGTTCAATTTACATTTTGTCTCTTTATTTTAATTAATATTTTTTTTATTTTAATCCATTTTTAATTGATTTTAATTAATTCGTTTTTTACATTTATTGTTTGAAAACCACTATGTTTCTTACCTCAGGCTAGCTTCAGAAAATCCTAATTGATTAACATTAATAAGCAATATGACCTTTGACCCGAGTAGTTACCCTTAAATAATGCAATCGTGCAAGGCAGCATGTCTTGCTGTTGTCAGAGAGACCACTAGGTGTCACTGAGCATCTACATTCTCTCCCTCTAGACTGACCCGAGTTCATCCAGACTGAACAAGCCTGAACGTTCCTGATGAGCTGCTGCTTAAAGCGTTTGATTGAGTCAATAATAAGCGGATGACAGAGTGCCGTGGGCTGGGGATTATTCCAGACTCGTGCCAAGGGAGAGAATTCTTCCAGAAATCCTGTCTTGTCTTGGTTTGTGTAATAAACACTCTGACAGAGGCAGTCCATTAGAGTGGAGCCAGTAGTCTCATTTTCTCAGTTTTATCGGAGACCATCCTAAATGAACATATGGACGTCTAAATAATATTGTCAATTTATAAAATGTTATCTGGAAAATATTTAGTTTCTTAAATTTATTTATTTTTCAAATGTATTTATTTTACATATCACTATACTGTTAGTTTTAATTAATTTTAGTTTTAGTTGTAGTTCATTACTATAATGTTATTTATTCATTTTAATCTCATTATTTATTTTTATTTATTCATTTTTTTTTATGATTTTTTTTTTTGAACTGTTTTTCTCTGAGCTATATTCCAGTTTGGAAACCACTGGTTTAGAATATGTTTCTGACCTCAAACCTTTAACAGTATTAAGATTCAGAAAAATCCTAATTGATTATCAATAATAGAAAAAAAATAGAAAAACAGTTTAATCTGTATTTTAATCTTATGTTGTTCAATTTACATTTTGTCTCTTTATTTTAATTAATATTTTTTTTATTTTAATCCATTTTTAATTGATTTTAATTAATTCGTTTTTTACATTTATTGTTTGAAAACCACTATGTTTCTTACCTCAGGCTAGCTTCAGAAAATCCTAATTGATTAACATTAATAAGCAATATGACCTTTGACCCGAGTAGTTACCCTTAAATAATGCAATCGTGCAAGGCAGCATGTCTTGCTGTTGTCAGAGAGACCACTAGGTGTCACTGAGCATCTACATTCTCTCCCTCTAGACTGACCCGAGTTCATCCAGACTGAACAAGCCTGAACGTTCCTGATGAGCTGCTGCTTAAAGCGTTTGATTGAGTCAATAATAAGCGGATGACAGAGTGCCGTGGGCTGGGGATTATTCCAGACTCGTGCCAAGGGAGAGAATTCTTCCAGAAATCCTGTCTTGTCTTGGTTTGTGTAATAAACACTCTGACAGAGGCAGTCCATTAGAGTGGAGCCAGTAGTCTCATTTTCTCAGTTTTATCGGAGACCATCCTAAATGAACATATGGACGTCTAAATAATATTGTCAATTTATAAAATGTTATCTGGAAAATATTTAGTTTCTTAAATTTATTTATTTTTCAAATGTATTTATTTTACATATCACTATACTGTTAGTTTTAATTAATTTTAGTTTTAGTTGTAGTTCATTACTATAATGTTATTTATTCATTTTAATCTCATTATTTATTTTTATTTATTCATTTTTTTTAATGATTTTTTTTTTTTTTACTGTTTTTCTCTGAGCTATATTCCAGTTTGGAAACCACTGGTTTAGAATATGTTTCTGACCTCAAACCTTTAACAGTATTAAGATTCAGAAAAATCCTAATTGATTATCAATAATAGAAAAAAAATAGAAAAACATGCATCGATGAATCCATCACAATAAGACCAGGGAGATGTATTAAGAATGTAAATAAAGTCAGTTCTGATACCTTTTGACGCTGAACTGATCTACGTTTGGAAAAAAAAAAGATGTACAATTTTCACTCAGAAAACAGTTACAAAGCAACAGTAAGTCATACAATTAATTAAATTAGAAATTTTGAAGTAGAACTACTTGCCTAGTATTTTCAAGTAAAACATGCTTCAGAAATCTTTGTTTTATTTCCAACTTTAAAAAACTTTTTAACAGTGTAAGCATCTTCCCCACTAAAAAATTATAATAATCAAACTCCATACTAGCTCCCTTCAGATAAACACAACTCGAAGCGGCTTCCTTGACCTGAACAGCGATCTGATTGGCTGGCTTGAGTGTAACCTCTGCACAGGTTCCTGAAATATGATTGGCTGATAGAAGTGTTGTTCCAGTTGGATAAAGCACGTTATGCTCGACCCCTGCCAAACACCTTCACCCCTGGGTGGACTTATGCTTGGAAATGTTAATATGTCCTCAATGGGTTTTCCTTGGCAAACTAAAGCATTTAAATGCATAAATGTCTCTCGTCCAGAATAGACTGGAAAAGTTCACGACAAACCAGCGAGAAGAGTGCACGGTTTAGCACAGGCAGGTTCAGAAGAGGCCACAAGCCGTCTTTTCCCCAACATTCCCAAACAAACAATCCCAAACGCTGCACCTGTTAGCGGTTCCTGGCGCACCTCGAGATTCTCCCCCATTTCAAACAATTCCCCCGGCTTTACAGCCAGCGCCCGGCATGAGAATGTTTGTCTGGGAATGTTGAGGCGATTCAGCCCATTTCAGCCAAATACATCTTCAAAAAGGGCATTTGTCTTTGAAGAGTTTTAGCATCGTGGGCCTGTGCGTCTTCACGGATTGGAAAGAGGGAACGTGTGTCAGAAGTAATTTGTTTGTGGTGTCGGCGAGAGAAAAGGAGCACTTAATGCTCGTTGTTTTACATTGTGGGTCTGGCTGCGGTGCGTCAGTGTCGTTGTGGTTTGCTGTGCTGAAAAGTGTGTGTGTGTGTGTGATGGAGCTGTGGTTATTCGCTGCACAGCAATATGACCTGGATTCAGTCTCTACGCTGCGGTATTAGTGGCCTTCTAGTAGTGAATATTTGGGGCTAGATGTTACCCATGTTACAGAAAAGTTAAGTTGTGTGTGTTTGAGTGTCATGAGCAAATGTCCAGGTCGTATTTCACTCCAACAGCAAAGGTAAAATAAGAAATAATATTTAGTTTTACGTAAGTTTAGCATAATAATAATAGTAATACAAAATAAATGCATTGAATACTTAAATAATACTTAAATAAATACATTGTTTCTAAATATATTATTTTATATACATTATTATTTACTTTTTGACATTTTCTTTTCTATATTTTCACAAATATTTTTATTTTGAAAAATAGGACTGTAATGCATTGTCTGAATACTAGAATAAATACATTGTTTTTATATTATTATTATTATTATTATTATTATTATTTACTTTTGACATTTTCTTTATTTTCACAAATTTTTATATTTTAAAATGTCATGTCTGAATACTTTACTACTACTACTAATAATAATAATAATATTTATTTGCATCCGGGTCATTGTTTTATATATATATATATATATATATATCTATATATATATATATAGATTCAATATTTTATTTTTGTGCTATGGTAATGAGTGATTTCTAGCACTTATTAAAATAATTAGTCATTAGAATTTTGGGGTGTAACGTGTTTAATTATCATCATGTCAGAATACAGAAAATTGTAATGATCTTAAAAATAGCCTTAATTTTTGTTTAATGCAAAATACTGTCTGATTTTTAAGTGAAATATGATCTTGACAGGTTTTTGCCAGTATTTGTGTGATTCATTCGTTTGTCTGGTTTTCGCTAGTAGCTAATTTTCCATATATAACAGAATATTGTATCCGTGTGTGTGAAGCTGCCACGTTACTTGAGCGGGTCTGCGCGTCCATCTGGTTGAGGGTGTGCTGTGTGTCAGACGTGTTCGGTGTGTCATACTGAGGGTGTGTGAGAATATGTGTGAGCGTGACCTCTGCGTGTCTGGCTGTAACGGACCGTGTGTGTGTGTGAGACGGAGGGTGTGAGTGTTTCCTGTGGGTCGGTGGGATATATTTTTTTCCCATAATTCCAGCAGGTCTCAGGTCACCCCTGTGTTCTCACGCACATATTTTGCATTCTTTCCTTCTCCAGCATTACCATACACCTTCCTCTGGGTTTGGCCGACAAATCTTTCCACCGCTTCGCCTCCAGAACAGTCTGTTTCTCTCTCGGAATCCTTCGCTTTTCCCGCTGACTCAGCTGGGCAGAGACTGCCGGGATTACAGGTTGTTGGTGACCGTAATGTGTGTGTGTGTGTGTTCACTGCTTCAGTTATAAGCTACAGGTCCACATCTAGAAATATTTAGTGCATTCCTTCGAAGTTTTGATTTTATTTTATTTCATATGGTATATATGGTAATATGGTAATAATTTGTTATTATTTTCTTGGAAAATTATTTCAATTTTTGCCATTTTTTTCTTTATATTTACCATAAAAACTAATTGTTATTACTGTAATACCTAATGTTTGAACAATACAATAATAGCTATGTAACAACAATAATAATAATCCTATTTATTTAAAAAAATCTGAACTTTGACTTGCCTGTGTAAAAACTCACTGTTACATTGCAGGGTGTTCTGAGTGGTTGCCAGGGTGTTGCTATGTGATTGCAAGAATGTTCTGGGTGGTTGCCAGGGAGTTGCTATGTGGTTGCTAGAATGTTCTGGGTGGTTGCCAGGGAGTTGCTATATGGTTGCTAAAATGTTGTGGGTGGTTGCCAGGGAGTCCCTATGTGTTTGCTGGAACATTCTAGGTGGTTGCCAGGGAGTTGCTATGTGGTTGCTAGAATGTTCTGGGTGGTTACCAGGGAGTCCATATGTGGTTGCTAGAATGTTCTGGGTGGTTGCCAGGGCGTTAACATGTGATTGCTAAAGTTTCCCACATCACTTTGAGGTTCCTAGAATGTTCTGCGTGGTTGCCGGGGCATTGCTATGTGGTTGCTAAAGTTTTCTACATTGACTTGAGGTTGCAAGAATTTTCTGGGTGGTTGCTAGGGTGTTGCTATGTGGTTGCTAAAGTTTCCACATTGAGGTTGCTGGAATGTTTTGGGTGGTTGCCCAAGGGTGTTGCTGTGTGGTTGCTGGAATGTTTTGTGTGGTTGCCAGGGTGTTGCTTTGTGGTTGCTAAAGTTTCCACATTGAGATTGCTAGGTGGTTGCCAGAGTGTTGCTATGTGGTTGCTAGAATGTTCTGGGTGGTTGCCAGGGCATTACCATTTGACTGCTAAAGTTTCTCACATCACTTTGAGGTTCCTAGAATGTTCTGCGTGGTTGCCGGGGCATTGCTATGTGGTTGCTAAAGTTTTCTACGTTGCTTTGAGGTTGCATGAGTTTTCTGGGTGGTTGCTAGGGTGTTGCTATGTGGTTGCTAAAGTTTCCACATTGAGGTTGCTGGAATGTTTTGGGTGGTTGCCTGGGCGTTGCATTTAGCACATTGTAATACCGTATATTTTGGTCTGTAGATATGATCCGGGTTACATAAAACATGAATTCCTGACCATATGTTTATTAGCAGTTTGATGATAATGAAGACTCGCACAACATGTATGTTTTGAAACACAGACACGTTTCTGTAGAGTTTACTGGCTTTGGAAAGGTTTTTGCCATACACAGAGATAAAATAAATAAGTGGAATTCTTTTATAGTAACAACAATGATAGTAGCAGTCAAAGTAATATCACTTAGTCAGCATTAATCTATATATATATTTATATATATTTATATTTAGAAAAAGTTTTGTAATGTTTTTCCTTTAATAAGCTGGTATAAGACTTTGGTTCTCCGTTATATTTCCCAGTAGCAGCATTCCACATTAAAATCCAAACAGGAACGTTGCTCCTCATGTCATTTTGTGGCGACCCGTCCTGTGCTCTCGTGGGATCGGAGCTGTTCAGGTTGTGTCTGTCATTGGTCACCACTTGTCTTTGGTCATTTGGTTTGTATTTGGTGCAGCTTTAAGAGAGTTTCCTCATTATTATCCTTTACATTCCAGTTCCGGTAAATCCTGTCCATCCAGCAATAAGTCATGTATGATTATATCCCTCACGGTCTTTAATGCAACCTGAAATACGCCATTGCACGCACATGCACACACACTTATACAGTATTACATTCATTTATTCATTAGCTTCAAAGGCATAGTTCAGCCAAAAATGTATATTCCGTCATTATTTGCTCACCTTAAAATTACAGTTCATAGTGAGTCTGTCAAGCTCCAAAAATAAAATAAACACTAAAACTGTAGTCCACATGACTAGTGCACTACAAGTCTTTGAAGTCATATTGTTTGATGATTATGCATTGGTGTTATGATGAAAGATTCATCCATGCATTTCTAAACAGTTTTTATTTAGTAATGTTTAATCATTTCATAACTGGATCTTCCAGTGAAACGTGTGATTTCTCTCTGGTGACGTATGCAGGATACGCCGATGATTTAGTCTGCTTAAACTCCACCTCTTCTTGACTGCCACACCCACATCTCGACATCCACTCAGCAACCGATGCAGAGAACCAAGTCTACGCCCTACATTTTTTCTATTTCAATAATCCATTTCATCCGTATGTACCTCACAATATGGAAGAAAGGATTTGATGCTACTTGTTTGAAAAAATTTTTGCTAGTGGTATTATAATCAAATAATTTTTAAAATGGTTATTATTATTTTACCCACAAATAGAAATTTGACCTGATAAAATATTTTATGCACTTGATCAACTTTTTTATTTATTTTTTATTTTATAAAAATTACTAGTATTTTTTTAAATAGTTTATTAATTTCTATTATATTTCCAGGTCAAAAAATCACACTTTTAAATGTACTTAATACAAAAGAATAGAACTGATGCTACTTCTGTTTCATCACAACTAATTAAATTAACTAATTAACAACTAATTCAATTTTGTAAATTTCATCACAACTAATTTTATATATATATATATATATATATATATACATATATATATTAAATTTCCATGACTTTTTGATAATTTATTAATTTCCATTACTTTTCCATGTCTACAAATACATTTAAATGAACGTCGCAATATGGAAGTAAAGATCTGACGCTTATACCGTTTTTTTTTTGCAAATTTAAGTTATTATTGTCGAACTGTTGTAATATGGACATGAATTTGTGTTTCCATTGTTTCAAAATCGTTCCAATACTTTGACGTCACTGATGCAAAAGTCATAAAAAATAATAGTAAATTTCATTTTTATGAATAATAATATTCATATAGATTAAATAATAACAAAATATTTATTGCATTTTATTAAGCTATAATAATTAATAATAGCTTAAAGCTGTTGCATGATTTTGTATGACCTGGAATATAATGCATGTGTCATAATGAACTTTTTATGGTGTTTTTTTTTGTCCTTTCGAGAGCTTGACAGACATGTTAACTATGAACTCTAGTCTGAAAAACAGGCATGCTATTCTCTATTGCAGTGGGGAAAAAAACATATGGTTTGGAGCAACTTGAGGTGAGTAAATGATGCCCAAATTTTCATTTTTGTCTGAGGGTATCCTTTAGGGCAGGTCTTATCCCAGGAGCTCCCATATAACAGTAGCCCTTCTGTCTTAGTTTCCAATCTTTCTTTCTTTCTTCCGCAGGTTCAGGGATTTCTGCTCCTCTCCCTTAGGCGGGATCACGTCCAAGTCTTGTCTTAGGAAAGTTGCCACACGATCGGCGTCTACAGGCCAATGTGCTTGTGTTTTGTTTCATGTCTTCATTGTGGGCCGCTCACTGGATGCACAGCCCAATGCTTCCTCCGCTCATCCGCTGGGCCAGACGTTTGCTTGTGTTTGCTTTGGTTAGTCATCGCCGTGTCTGAAGTAAGCTGTCTTAACCACAGCTCTGGTGTAATTTAGCTAGTATTTATTATTAGGGTTGTAGAGGTCCAACCCAGTGGAATATAAAGTGATGCTATCACATCGTCTGTTCAAATAAGACAAGACGGTCCTGCTTCGCATTAGTAGTGTCATTTTCACTGGGACTGTCTTTTGGTTTGTTCCTCGTCCTCATGTAAACGTTAGCAGTGGGACATTGGCATCGGCATTAGCGCGGTCGTGCCGCTCTGACTCTCTTGCTCCTCTTGCTGACGGTGGTGAAGCGGAACGGTGTTAAATCCGGCTGCTCTCCGGGTGGGAAACGCTTCATGAAGTGGACGTCCTGCTGGTTGGGAAGCGTGTGCGGACCACGGCGAGGGCGCCCTCTTTTGGTAAAGCCCACGTACCACCCAGTGTAGCGCGCCGACATTAGCGCTGTGTAGTTGTTTTCCAGGACTTTCTCGATGAAGACGCAGTCTGCACTACGATTGCTGGCCTTCTGGGGAGACCGAAAAGTCCATACACACACATGGAGACAAATGTGTTAGCTTGACCATAAACGTTGTATGTTAATGCATTTAAAGATCCCAAACATGGACTACAATTCGCAGATATGATTGTTAGATTTGAGATTTCCTGCATTAGTTGTTCTCAATCTTTTTGATTCCATGTAGGCTAATATTACACAATGTAAAATAGGACTTAATGTACTGTGTTAATGTGAAGGAAATGTATTGATTTTTCACAGGAGTTTTTCCTCATGTTTTGAATTATGCATTACACTGTGTTTTAGGGTTAAGAAATGTCTGTAAACTTAGAAACAGCAAATTACCAGTATCCTTTTTTGTTACTTCTGTTGTATTGACAAATTTGCTTATTTTTGTTTACACAAACTATGAGTGCTAATATATTAAAATAATTATAATAATGATAATTTAATTCCACAAGTTTCAAAATGGAATTTTCAGTAGTTCACTACAGGATTTTTACAGTTTATTTTTCATTACTTTTTGCAATTTTTAAAAAAATTAGTCATTTATATAATAACAACACAATTTTTATTTTCATTTAAAAATGTTTAATTTAATTTAATAATTCCACAAGTTAAAAAAAATTCCAGTTAATTTTTTTAACTCACAACAGCAATTTCTCAGCCATTTTTACCTGATAAAATATTTTAGCTCTTGCCATAACTAGAAATTCATATATTGGTGCTTAAATAAAAATGACACTTGGTAAGGTAACAAAATAATTAGGGATGAGCTGTTTTACCTTATTTGAAAGCATAGTTTAATAAAATATTGTAGCAGACAAGCAAATTTGGTCTTTTAAAAAAAAAAAAAAGTATAGTCCACCTAACAATGAAAAATCTGCATAATCTACTCACCCTCATGTTATTTCTAAATCTGTATGACTGACATTATTCTGTGGGACACAAAAGATGATATTCTGAAGAATTTTGGTAACCAAATAGCTTCGGGTCCCATTGGCTTTCATGGCATTGTTGTCCATACTATGGAACACGAAACCATTGGTTTACCAACATTCTTCAAAATATCTTCTTTTTTGCTCCACAGAAGCAAGAAATGGCTACTTCTAAAACGTGACAAGTTCTATATTCATATCCTGCCTCAACTTTGTTTCAATAGGTGATACAGGAAAGAAAGAAAGTGAAAGAAATCAGCAGTGAAGTATACCTTGCCTACGAGTTTCCCTCTGCGGTTCATACACAGGTAATAATTAGTTTCCTTCCCTCGGATTCGCACCTGGCTGCCGAAGGTGTCTGCCTCCACTACGAGCTGGGCTTGTAAAGAGACAGGCAGAGAGACAGACAGACGTTACTAAAATATCACTGTGAGCTCTGGTTTTGCAATGATGTAAAAAAATTGTGTTTATAATTTGATGCAATGGATCTGTTTGAGCATCTGCCTTGACTGGCACTATTAAAGGAACACTCCACTATTTTTGAAAATAGGCTCATTTTCCAACTCCCCTAGAGTTAAACAGTTGAGTTTTATCGTTTTCGAATCCATTCAGCCGATCTCCGGGTCTGGCGGTAGCACTTTTAGCTTAGCTTAGCATAGATCATTAAATCTGATTAGACCGTTAGCATCTCACTCAAAAATGACCAAAGAGTTTCTTTATTTTTCCTATTTAAAACTGGACTCTTCTGTAGTTACATCGTGTAGAAGAAGAAGAGTCCAGTTTTAAATAGGAAAAATATCTAAACTCTTTGGTCATTTTTGAGCGAGATGCTAACGGTCTAATCAGATTCATTGATCTATGCTAAGCTAAGCTAAAAGTGCTACCGCCAGTCCCCGAGATCGGCTGGATGGATTCGAAAATGGTAAAACTCAACTGTTTAACTCTAGGGGAGTTGGAAAATGAGTCTATTTTAAAAAATAGTGGAGTGTTCCTTTAAAAACAGTTGAGAAGGAGACAGAGGGCTGATAACCTGATGGTTTAAAGCCAAATCAAGCTGAATATAAATGACATCAGCAGTTGAATTCTTAATCCGGGCCTGGCATTATGGGATACATTTTGACAATGGTGGGTCAACATGCATAACATATGCTGTAGAAATAATATGAGTAGTATAGCAGTATGCTATTCTGATCAGCGTCTCTGTCACTGCATTATAAAAGCCTCCAGCTACAGTTCACTGTCAGCCTCCAGTGAGGTCATTCAGCCTGTGTGTGTGTGTGTGTTTCAGGATATGGCAGTCGAAGCTCTGAAATGGCTCCTGCGTGACCTTTATGAGCGCAGGGGTCACCGGAGATCAATAACCTCTTTGTCTTCCTCCAATCTGTCCTCATCCAGACATCCCTCATTCGCTGTGTAAATATATTCATCCTCACCCCCTTCCTATCTCCCCGTCTTTCTCTTCCCTTTATTTCCTGATGAGGAGAGCCGATCACAAAACCTCAAGCTCTCTGGAAGCTTTCTGAATAATATTTTCACAATAAAGAATGAAAGAATTATGAGGGTGAATCTCACAAAGATCATGTCCAGGTCATATACTCTTACAGGAAAGGAGTAAGAAATTATATTTTATGTAATTAAAACAAAGCCCATTTTAGGACCATTAAGATTTTCTGAATTCTAACATAATTTGCATAATAATTAATTCTATTTTCAAGACATTCTCATTCAGTTGCATTCTGACATACTATTAGAATTGTATTTCCCATTAGGATTTCAATTTTAGTTAAACTTTCAGTAATTTGTGTATTTTTATTTATATCTTAGCTATTTTAGTAAATGAAAATGATCAAATGTTCCTTTGGAAATTAGCTAAATAAAGTAGGTTCAGATTTTTTAGTTTATTTCCATTAACATTTATTTTATTTCAATTAATGAATATTTTATTGCTTTCATTTTAGTTTTCATTAACTATAACAACCTGCTAATTAAAGTCTTGTAATAATTTTACAAAGTATCCATGCATTACAATAATAAGAATTTGAGGTAAAAACACGCTGAATTATTCAGAAAATGTATTTCTGAAAATACAAAAAATAAATAAATAAATTACATTCATACATTCTGTGCATTTTAGATGTTTTTGTGAGATTCACCCATGAATAAAACAGGCCCATTGTTAGACCTGAGTGCAGATATCCTCTTTCAACTTTCACATCCATTGATTGTGTGCTTCTGAAACCGAGGAGGAGAGGGGGATGGATGGATGGAAGGGGGGAGGAGTAAACGAAGATACTGATTGACTGACAGAGGATTTCCAGTCACCAATACTGATATCTAGAGTATGAAAATGTGCGATTGTTTGTAGATATTGGAACTGACATCAGTGGGAATTATGGTGATGTGGCTAAAATCTAAGATAATAGGTTTATATTACTGTAATGATGTGACTGTCAACAAAAACCTACAAGAAAACAGAATTCATTGGCTTTTTTTCTCTCTGTCTGTGAATTACTGTATCAGCAGTATCCAAGTCTTTGTCTTTTCCTGTTTCCTGTGTGTGGTCTTTCTTATGTGTGTATGTGTTGTTACCATATTTGTCTCCGTCCTCTCCGCGGGCGCTGATTTTGCGTCCGATCACCTGGACGTGTTTCCCACTGGTGCGGCTGTAAAGCTGGTACACGCGATGATGACGCCGGCTCATGGCATCTCGTACACGAGTCTGATTCTCCACATGCACGCTGAAATTCACCCCGTCCACTCCAAACACCTGCAGGCAACAGACCACACACATCCAGTCTTTATTTCCCCTTATATTCTGACATTTTTCTCAAGCGAACTCATTGTGAAAACAATTCTGAACTCATCTGACAATTTAAAATAATTGTAACACTTTACAATAAGGTTTAATTTGTTGACATTAGTTAACTACCCTATAGTACTTGTACTGAATTCATTAATCTTAGTTTGTTAATTTCAACATTTGCTATATTTTGTTAAATGCAAAAGCTGAATATTAACTTTAGCTAATACACTGTGAACTGACCATTGGTCAACAAATGTTAACTGAAAAATGAAATGATCAGTAAGTCACTTAGTTTTTCAACAATCCATTTCAGTGAATTTGAACTTTTGCTATATGAAGGTATATGACATTTCACATGATTTTTTAAGTTGGTTTAATGTAATTTAATGCAAACTTTTTGTAAACTTTCCACATTGATTCATACTATTTTGGTGTAGGATTATGAAGACAAAGACAAATATATTTGAAATAGCATGCACTGATTGAATCATGCACAATAAGACCAGGAATGCCCATTAAACAGGTTATTTTGATTTTAGGTTAACTCACCTGTAGAGGATTACACATGACCAGCATCATCTGGATATACCTGAGGAGCCAGAGAAAGACAGAGAGAGCAAACAAGGTCAGGTGAGTGTTAACATGGTAACACAAACAAGCATCCCAAAGCCCTGCGGATGGATCAGTTCTATGGGGAATGTGAAGTTAAAATGAACATCTTAAGAGCTTGACTCATCCTCCAGTCCGAGTATCATAGTTTATGTAAAGGATTATGTAGAGTTAGACACTCCTTATCAAAAAAATAAGACATGGGTCTTATGTCGGGCTAGAAGGGTTTATTTTAAATTCCAATCTTTTTTTTTTTTTTTACAGTGTGCTTATTAAATATAAAATACATGAATATGAAATAATGATTTGAGTTAAATTATTTTACAATGTGGCAAGAAAAAGAGCACAGAGTGATTCAAGAGAAATTAAACTAGTACAGCACTATAAAAATAAGCCGTCAGGGATATTATGCAATTCTTTGGCCATTATACAATAAGACAACAGAAATGTTGCCATTGGCCAATCAGAATACTAAGTTTTCATGTGTAGCTGACAATTAAAATAAGTCACAATGAAGTAGAGGTAGTGACAGAACTTTTGTTTTTCATATTGTGATGTACATCAGAGTGTAATGGATGGACCCTTTTCACATTAACAAGGGTCTCAGAATGTGAATGGAAAAACAAATGTGATTTTTGGGTTCCTATTTGCTCCAATAAAGTCTATGACGTTACAAAAAAATCAAGAGATTACACAGTGACAGCAGCATTAACTAGTTTTCTGTAATTTAACAGTAAGGTAATAAACACAAAAAATACAGTGTAATGTACATACATTTAAAAAAAAAAAAATTTATATGAAAACCTTTGCTACATTTATGATGTTAATACCTGTGGAAATGCATCATCACAGTTTGTGAAAAGCGTCCATTATTGAAAAAGTAAAATTGTAGGACGGGACTTGGACTGTGCATCGTTTGTTGAATGGCTGTTAAGATGTGGGTGTGGCACTCAGACAAGGGTGGGGTTTAGATGGACTAAATGATTGGAGAAGTCCTGCATATGTCACCATATGTCATTTTCACCAGAAGATCCAGTAATGATGAACAATCATTCTTCCAGTGGTGTTAATAAAATGTTCATTCTGTCTTTCAAGTGATCTGGTCTTTAATAACGTTCCCAACAGTAGCACAAAAAAGTTATTTATACATCGTTCATGGAACATATTTTTTTCTAAAAATGCTGCTACTAACTACTTTTTTTAGAATGTTCAGAGAACATTCAAAAGTAACTTTCCCATATTATTTGCGAAATGAAAAAATGGAACATTCCCTTTAAGGGATAGTTCACCCAAAAATGAAAATGCTGTGATTAATTACTCATCCTTGTGTCGTTCCAAACCTGTAAAACCTTTGTTCATCTTCAGAACACCAATTAAGATGTTTCTGGTGAAATCCGTGAGTTTTCTGACCCTCCATAGACAGCAACACAACTACTACGTTCAAGGCCACTGATGTCACATGGACTATTTTAACAATGTCTTTACTACATTTCTGGGCCTTGAATATGTCAGTTGTGTTGCTGTCTATGGGAGGGTAAGAATACTCTCGGATTTAATCAAAAATATCTTCATTTGTGTTCTGAAGACAAACTAAGGCCATACGGGTTTGGAACGACATGAGGGTGAGGTGAATAATGACATTTAATGACAATAATTTTCATTTTTGGGTGAACTATCCCATTAATGTTTTCTCAGACGTTTGTATAACCAAGAAGAAAAAAACATGTAAAAAATGGACATTAAGAGAACATTCAAGAAAAAAAAAAGTTTCATAAATTTAATAGGAACATTTACAAAACGTTCTTAGAACATATTTTTGTTAAAGGGATTGTTCACCCAAAAATGAAAATTAGCCCATTATTTACTCACCCTCAAGCTATCCTAGGCGTATATGTCTTGCTTTTTTCAGATGAATTCAATCGAAGTTATACAAAAAATTGTGTTTGATCTTTCAAGCTGTTTAATGGCAGTCAGCGGGTGTTGCAGTTCATCAGTCCAAAAGAAGTGAAATAAAGTGCATCCATCCATAATAAAAAGTGCCTCACACGGCTCCGGGGGGTGAACAAAGGCCTCCTGTAGTGAATCGATGCGTTTTTGTAAGAAGATATCTATATTCAAAACGTAATAATCACTTTAATCTAGCTTGCACCAACAGTTGTACACGGAAGCAGCTCTGGGAGGATGATGTAAGATGTCAGCGTTGAGCATGTGCCGGTGAATCTCTATGATGTGACTAGTTTGTTTACAGGAGAAAAGGAAGCAAAGTTTCCTTACTTTAGCAAAGGAAAACCAGTCTCCTCTTGGCTTATATCGAAATCCTCCGACATTCTTCTTTACAAATCCTTGTTTTGTACTACTAATTCATGACCGTTGTTTTGTTTTGATCTCTCCCCTGCGCTTCCGCTGTGTCACTTCTGAGCGGCGCATGCACAACGCCGACGTCCTATGTCATCCACCCGGAGCTGCTACCATGTACAACAGTGAGCACAAGCTAGATTAAATTGATTATTACATTTTAAATATGGCTATTTTTCTTACAAAAATGCATCGATTGATTAAATGAGGTTAAAACACTATTTAAAAAAAATGAAACATGCACAGATAAATTGTTCACAATAGCATGCATTTAGAAGATAGATGATGTGAATTTTAATTTAATGACAATTCTAAACTGCTTTCCTTTCTTAGTTTAATCGCCACATGTTGTTGGAAAAGGGAAAAGCCTGACATTTGAAGCATAATTCAAATTTTCATGGAAACTTGGAAGGCCGTGGGTGTGAGTAAGATTTTAAGCATATAAGAGCAAGTGGATGAGGGCAGCGCTGCAGCTGAAGGGCCCACAGTAAACTTCTCCATCACCACAGGCCCTGTTCTGGCAGGGGACCGCCACTTTGAAATCGAACAGGCCCGCAGGACGGATCAGTGCGTCTGCTCAACATAAGTCAGTGTGAAAAGTCCGATGTTATGACAGCCAATGAGGAGACCACAGGCCCCTACGGGACTAACGCCTGCTGCGGACTCAAACGTCAGAAACCAGAGGAGGAACAGATTTCACTTCTGCGCCGAGACACTTGACGATGACTTGTGCAGTTTCTCTGATGTAAAAACACTAATATGCAGAGACAACTAAAAGTAAACCATCTTTCGGCTGATTCAACACAGTGAGACAGACTGTTTGAGCTTCCCGACACACAGAAACATCTGATCAATCATTGGCTTGAGTTTGGAGCATTATTTAAACTAAACTGAAACAACATTGGACTAAATTGAGCTGAATAATGACACTATTGTCTCACAATGCAGTTTCTTAAAATTCCTTCTTATAAGAAATAAAACATACTTGGTTACTAACGTATCCTCGGTTACCTGAGATACGGGAACGAGTACTGCGTCTTGCTTAAGCTATGGGAAAAAGCCTTTTTTCTCCTGAACTGAAGCCTTTTTTATATCATGCAGTGAAACTGCACGGCCATTGGTTCGTGCAGTATATAAAAAAACGAACCAATGGCTCGCCAGCGGGGGTGCAAAAAGCCCTTGCAACGAAGCATA